>NW_028280764.1:2047500-2272007 GCF_059751285.1 Brachycentrus maculatus
ACATACTGAGGTCTGGAGAATAGAGAGGCCAAGACACATCAGGGAATGAAACGAGTAGGGAAGATACGCCGAAGCAAGTCCAAAGGTAGAGTGGAAAAGTGTATCGATAAAGACGGTCAACTTGTCGCAGACATTATTTTCCACTACTTCGATAACATCCATTTCAATACATTATTAGATCAAATAAAAAATAATTTTTTACTTCAAAATTAACCGAGTTTTATTATTTCAAAAGCACCCTTTTCTTCGTGGTCACCTTGTATAAACGGCATCCATCGATACCCGGCGGTTCTGGGTAAAATAAATGTAATTACATATCACGATACGGTTTTTAGACTCGTTACAGCATTTAATATGCACTCAAGATGCACTCTATCGTAGAGAAAATTACATGTATTGCCCAATGAATTTTTACATAGAATATAAAATGTGTATTGCCACTCATATACGGCTATAATATGTAAAACTCTGTTGCACGAAAACGTTTATGTAAATGTAGGTGTACACGTTTATACATTTACATATATTAATGAGTTTTATATCAAATATGAAAATTATCGAATTAAAACTGTTTACTTACTTCGAAAAGAAGAGTCACGAGAAAATAAATATTTCAAATCGTCGTCATATAGCAAAATTGACTAAGTAACACTGTACTTAAGCATTTTCTTAGCATTTCAATATCATCGCACTTCAGTTCAAAGGGTTACTAAATATTAAAGAAAAACAACGACAAAATATTTAGTCACAAAATATTCTACGTAGAACACAATTAACTCATTTTCACCCGACATGATGGCCAGTCTCTTATCGCATAACGATAACAAAATATTTTAAAAATATATAATATATTATGATTCGATTAAAGTATTATTTACTTGTTTACAGCAATAGTTTAATATATGGTTTAGTTTAGCCATAGTTTAATATATGGCACCTTATATTGAATACTCGTACATATTCAATTTATTATTTTGGGAGCTTCTAGGTACCAACTTGCAAAAATAATTTTACTGTTTGCAAAAACGATAATAAAAATAACTTATGTATTAATTTTTAATCAAACACAGATTTTTTGAGTCTACTAAGTTGTATTTTATTAACAAAAAACACATTCGTTTGATAATGCCCTAACAAGGCGAAACAATTGTCACAATATAATTTTTTATGTGTTTTTTGTTAATAAAATACAACTTAGTAGACTCAAAAAATCTGTGTTTGATTTAAAATTAATACATAAATTAAAATGGAGTTCTACAAATTAAACGCCAAGTCAATAAATAATAAAAATAACTTTATATATAACATGTTAAAATAACACACTGATTTTTCAAGTCGACTAAATTATATTTTATTATTTTTAAAAAAAATCCACAATTTTTTGCCTTGTTTTTGCATTTTGTATAAAAAAAGGGTGTTTAAAAAACATACAATTTAATAGACTCTAAAAATCAGTGTTTGATTTTAACATTTAATACATACATTAAAATGGAGTTCTAAAAATTAAACGCCAAATGAATAAATAAAAACAACTTTGAAAAACGACGGAGAAAAAAGGTTTAAGGGTTTAATTTGAGTAATTCTGGTAAATGTCTGACAGATATATCCAATATCTGTCAGAAAATGCCCAAAACTCAACGTCGAGGCGGCAAACCCGACCGGTAGATTCGGATTTCAGATGTTTGCATCACGAAACATAAATGAAAGGACACGCTTCGATTTCCCGCAAATAGGCTTCTAGATGTCCGCAGATAAGGCGAGATAGCGAGGCTCCCCGACCACCTTTCTGGGCTCATATAATTATCCTATAGAAAAGATAATCTGCATTCGTCTCCCCGTCTTCCATATCGCTTATTTGCATCTCGGTCCAGTTGCCGTAGAAATTACCGCATATTGTACAAGAATCTCTAGAGGTATCAGTGCCAACTCGACACCTCTGAGTGACTCGAAGATATAAATCTTATGCAGATAAGCTAATATATTCTGTAAGTATAGACAATATTTTTTACAGTTAAATTTTTATTGCAATTAAAATCAAACTTTTTTGAAAGAAAACAACGAAAAAAATTATGTATTTTGTATTGCTTCTTCTTCTTCTTACCCATATCCGCACCAAATGGTGCATATGGCACTATATCGTAGTGATGCAGTGTTATCTTGATCGTTACTTACATTAAGGCAAGGTGATCACTCTTGCGCATCGGATTATATAAAATAAATATAAGAGTGTTAAGTCACTAATTTATTTTATTTCCCCCCCCCCTGGGAATCAAACCCGGGACCTCTAGCACGGTAGCTAAACACACTAACCATTACACCACGCAGGAAGAAGGAGGTAGAAAGTAGGTATTGCACTGTTAAAAATATAATATGCGAACAAACCTCGAGTAACCAAAAATTAATAAATATATTTTGCTCGTTTGCGAGAAGAAATTAAATTGCCAATTAAGTCACAATTAAAATTTGTTTCATTGACAATTTTGAATCGTAACGTTGAAAGTCAGTACAAATGCAAAAAAAAGATCATTAGGAAAATTATTTGAATAGTATAAAAAAAACTGAAATAAAAATTGGGCCTATTTTTTCAGTTTATATATTGCGAAAACCCGGAGGTGAGGTGGGCTTAAGACAACTTAAAGAACCACGTGCAGGAAAACGTTTTCCCCCCTCGCTTTGTTATTTATGTCAACACTGGTAAACAATTTATAGGATCTGATAAGACCGCTAAGACGGAAAATTTTGTAAAATACAATGAAGACGTTCTGGACAATTTAAAAAAAAAATCATTCAAATATTTACTAATTTTTTGGACCTTAAGGGGTGAATTCATTAAAAGAATTAATCAAATGAAGAATGAAATTCCAAAAGAATGTAAATATTCGGTGAAAAAATAAAATGTAAAATTTTAAGATTCAAGAGAGAAACAAAACAAGATAAAACATACTTTAAAAGCAAATTATTTGTTTATTTTCATGATATAAACAAAATTACTATGCTTTTTTTATTTATTAAATTAACAATATGACAATGACTAAAGCCTCTCCTTACTATCCATGTTCCTACTGATAAAAAAACAGCTTCTACCCTTTCTTCATCCTTCAAAATCCCAAGGACACAACTTTAAAATTTAGACTAATCTTTAAATTAGGTGTTTAAAACTTATGCTGACTGTATTGAAACACGTGTCACATAGATTAAAGGAAATAGTGGTATTTACCAAGTAAAATATTTATTTAAAAAGGATTAATATTATCATAGAACGAATGCCGAATTAATAAATGAAGTTGCAACTAGTTTCAACGTATTCCTTGCATTCATCGGTGATATTTAGTAACCTTCAGAAGACAGTAGTTAGTAAGAAATAAAGTGGTTTAAAACAAATTTTTATTTTATTTAGATAAATGTATCACAAATTACACATAACTCGAAGTGAGTGCTAGAAATATACAAAGGATCCACTGTTAATCGTGACATCTTTTGTTACTTGGCATTTCCGATGTTTTCGATTACATTTTTCTTCCATAGATTTTAATGTTTGCATAGCTTAAATATGTGCTTTCTATTTTACTTCTTTTCCATTTAACCAGACTGAGTCACACACAGCAACGTGTGGTTGAATACAGATGCTTCATATAAAAATAAATAAAGAGATTATTTTTCCAAATATTTGTTGTTAATAGATTTATATTATCCACTGACACTTCGTGATGGAATTGCATTTTAATATATTATTAAATTAAAACCAATATTTTTAGCTTTTCCACTTTATTTTTATTTGAGCAGCGACCGGATTTCGTCGTTACCGACATCATCCGACTGGTCTGATGATGTCGGTAACGACGTCTGATGATGTCGGTAACGACGAAATCCGGTCGCTGGTCAAATAAAAATAAAGTGGAAAAGCTAAAAATATTGGTTTTAATTTAATAATATATTATTTGTTGTTAATAACAAGGAAATTAATTGGAGTTATTACGAAGATAAATAAGCGAATCACGGCAGAGCCGTGTATTCAGCCGGTATGACAACAAGTGAACCCCAATTATAAAGCTTTACATCACTCTTATCGTATATCATGTCAATTAGGCGACCCGGGTGATTATATCAATTGGGAATCAATAAGTCTTTATGGGCCCAATTAAGAGCGTTTCTAGTAAAAGAGCGGCCTGTATGTCGGTCGAATGTTTCAATGCCGATATTAATCAACCGCCGTGATATCAAAAATTATTAATTAAAGGCCGGTAAGGAAAAAAATAGACGGATAATTAATTTCATCATGCATGCTCCGGCGGAGCACAATGGGCCGTAGATTGAGCGCCAAATATGGGAAGATGGAGAATTGATGGAATATAGACAATTGGCAGCCATTGTCGGATGGCAGAGGCCGGGGGCATATCGCTCACTCCTTTCAACAACGTCATATATCAAAAATCGTAAAGTTTCAGTTATTTAATTATAGTCATTATCAAATACTTAGGAGTTTTGTTGAAACGCTGTTCAAATTCATTACCATATCCGTTTGTTCATATATGGTATAAATATATACAACATTTTGGGTGTGTTAAAATACTTGTTCACAAATCGCTCACTCCTTTCAAGAACGTCATAAATCAAAAATCGTCAATTTTCAGTAGTGCATGTTTTAGGAATGCCCAGAAAATATACTATATCCCAGCAAAAGCGGCATATTTTAAACTTAATATTTACCCGCTACAGAGTAGAAAGTGTTGTTTTTGCATTTTGAAGAAAAGGTATTGTTTGATTATTTTTTTAAAATATACTAAATATTATTCAAATGGAGAAAAAACCTTCCTTTTTACCTAAAAAGATTTTACCTAAAAAGATCTGTTGCACAGTAAAAAGTTCAATAAGTGGCTTGATATTTATTTTTGATACATTGTATTATATTTTTAAATTTTTAAAACGTTTTCCTGAAAAAACAAGTTTTTTGATTTATGACGTTCTTGAAAGGAGTGAGCGATATGAGGTCTTCAGCCGTTCGCGCTCTTGCGTAATGGTATTCAATTCAGCCGTGTTCAATTATTGCAGAAGTGATTTTCTTCTTATAGTCATGCACCACACAAGGAGAGTACTTAACGAGACATGTAAATTGTATCCGTTATGTAATATCTGCGTGTTTTTCTAATACTGCGTACGAAGTGCTGCTTTGAATTTTCGTAATTGTACGTACATACGAGGACGATATCCATGTAAACGTTATCCTCGAAAGCGTTCCATGAAGTAAGTACTTTTTTCATATTATTTTTTGACATCTCATCAAAGATGATGAAGCATATGGAAATCTGGGCATTTAAGGGGCTGACGACCGTCATAGGCTGGTTTAAGGGATCACTTTACACACGTGTAACGTTCACCAATACTACCCATTATTGACAACCACAATACTCAAATTCTTGGAAGTTCTATGTATATATATGAACCAATTTCGAAACGTTGTTCTTGAATCGTTAGAACTTCACTAGAGACATCTATTGGTGAAATGAAAAATCTAATGGGTAGAATTGGTGAACATTACACGTGTGTAAAGTGATCACTTAAACCAGCCTATGACGGTCGTCAGCCCCGTAGATGCCCAGACTTCCACATGCTTCATCATCTTTGATGAGATGTCAAAAAATAATATGAAAATAACTCCTGTTGTAGTAAAATGTTTTTAGTAAGTACTTAATTATAAATTATTTGACGACCTTATTTATTCTATTAAATACAAGCTGTACCGGCCACGCGTTGCTATGGCTCACTCTGTTCAAATGGGAATGAAAGAAAATAGAAAGCAAACATTTCTAATATGTATAATTTCATTATGGTTGTAAAGCAGCGAAATATTAAAAATCTAAGAAAAACAACAATCCAATCGAAAACATTAAAATGCACAATGACAACAGCTGTCAACAAGTGCGCTGTACGCCATGAGCAATGTTTAGTATTGCGTGTGTTGCTGAAAATTTCAACAGATGGCGCTGCCATTGCGGTCAAAATATATGTGTACAGATATAATTCTGAATGATAAGTCGCAACTTTAACGTTATCGATTTTTTTGCTTAAAATACTGAAATATAATAAAATAAATATTTTGATTACATATAGTAAAAAATCAAATTCCTATATTCTATACACGTCTGGCCCCTATCGCAGCCAGTCGCGTTCTTAATTTCCACTTTTGAGATCTCAGCCTTTACCTTAAAACATGAAAACTTTAACTATGATTAACATCGAGAGTAAATCTTAATTAAAATACAAAATAAAAACGAATAGGCACCCAAACAGATTGGAAAGTAATAAAGAAATGTAATATACTGTGAACCATAAAATATTACCGTGTTATCGCTTGTGAAATTATTGGGTTAAGAAATAAAAAAAATCTATTTCTTTTCCCATAAGTTGTATGGCAGATGTTTAGGTGCTAGACAATTATTGAATCAATCACGTGTGTCGATAGTAATTGTATATCTGGTGAAGGAATGATTGGTTATTTTGTGACGTCCATTTACAATTTGGTTTGATGTGTAGAGAGGGGTTAGAGCTATACTCTAGTAATGGGGGGGAGTAATTGATGGCTTGATAAGAACTCATATCTGATACATAATGCCTTCTTACAAAAAATAATAAACGCGTCAATTACTTACGACATTCTTCGATTGTGAATGAGAAAATATCAAGCAGTGAATTTAATTGATATTTTAAATTATAAATTTATTAAAATCTCTTTTTTAGCTGTTTTTTGCCTACATAGTTCACATAAAATAGTATGAATAAAAGCGTATATTAAAGTTCCCATAAACCAAATCGAACATTGATTAACGTTCATGTAAAAAAATCGAGTATTATACTCGTACAATAGAAATTAAAAAAAAATAACATAACAGTGCTGATTCTTTTTTGATGTTAGAAATGTTCCCATTTCGTGTCTTTTTAAAACGTGTTTAAACGCTTTATTATTTTCCGAATTTCATTCGCATAATAATTCCGCTTTTATTACATTAAAAAATATATCCTATTCTAAAGAAGACAAGGTATTTGTCGAAATCGGTTGGAACAATATTATCGAAATAAAAGTGGTTAAAAACAAAGTTGGTGTGAGTCCCTATCCAAGTACAAGAGCCTAGTCTCTTTTTTGGAGAGGTACAGAGTAACAATAATAAGATATTAATGGCATTAGCCATTCAATAAATAAATAAATAAATATTTTATATGTACCAATGTCTAGTCAATAAATTTAAGTACAATATTTTTTGGAAAACTATAAAAACATTTTTTTCAAAACATAAAATAATTATTTTACCAAAACGGATAATTACCAAGAAATAATTCAATATTTGAAGCTAGCTTGGTTAAATTACTAATGTTATCTCGTAGTATAACTCTGTTTTTTTTATCAACAAGCATAATTAATACTGTTTAAAATCGTCGGCCTTAGCAAAAGTATGTTATTTTCTCTATATTAATGCCAGGAAGGAGAAAATTGTTACATTCATTTAGAATCGTAAGGATCATATAGAATTAATAATAATCACGGTCGCTTCTTGAAAATCATGAATAGTTCATATAAAATTTGACGTTTCGACGAAAATGAAATCAAGAAATTCGAGTTACAAGATAACAACTGGCACAATGATAATGGTTTGTCCATTCTAACCTTTCTACAAAACTAAAACAAAACACTGTACTCGTTAAAAGAGCGTTTAAATACCAATTTCTTTAAGTTTATGTTTCCTTCGATAATTATTCATTAAAAATGAAAAACAACTGTCAGTCTCCGGAGCCCATTAGTGGATTTTGGTGGTGCGCGCTTTATATAACACTAAATCAATCTGCGTTTTTATGACCGTCATTAAAGTTCTAAGTATTCGAAGCTCGTCAATTAAAATAAACACATAAAGCAGACCCGGGAAATAATACAGAATTACTCCGCTCGAGGCGTGAAAAGCTGGTGGAACAGGCAATAGCTGATATACGGTAACATGTCCTAATACCGTCATATTTTATACAAGAAAAACAAAACATTTTTATCCAATTTACTTTGTATTAAAGAAGTTACACTTCATAATAACTGTTTTTTAAAATTATTTATCTCATCAAAGATGAAGAAAAATATGGAAGTCTGGGTATTTGCGGGGCTGACGACCGTTATAGGCTGGTTAAAGTGATCACTTTACACACGTCTAACATTCACCAATTCTACCCATTATTGACAACCACACTACTCAAATTCATGGATGTTCTATATATATGAGCCAATTTAGAAACCTTGTTCTTGAATCACTAGAACTTACTAGAGACATCTATTGGCGATATGTAAAGAAGCTTTTTACTAAGCAGAAACTCTTATATTAGTATGTGAGGTCCGAATCGTGGATTATAATCACACACATGAGAAACGCCAGAAAACACCATTTTCATTTTTATTATTTAAGCTTATAATTTGACCAGATAATTGATTTTGTTAACAAGTATTTGGACACACTAAAAAAGGTTGTAACTGTTTTTTAAATCATCCTTAAAACAATTTTGTAAAATAATGTTATGAAGAGCAATGAACGATATTTATTTATTCTAGTTATTTTTTTTCTTCTCTCGTAGTATTTTCGAATACCATATGAACTTGTTTTTATTTTTAATTCCTTTGAGATTTTTATAAAAAAAATATGTTAAAACGAAATTGATATCGAGTTTTTGATTTCTCGTTTGTATTGAGTTCGTAGAAAACTGACTTTAATTAAACTTCTCATTTAACTTTTTGAATAAACGTAATTTTTAACTTATATTCAATATTTTTCAAAGCCTATTTTTCCCCTTTATTTGCTATATTATATTTGTTTATTTAAAATTCGTATTATTTTTCAATAGCTGGAAAAAATGCGACATGTTCAAGCCCTTAAAACATATTTCTTGTTTAAGATTTATCATTATTATTTTATATTATTTTATTAATATTTTTTACTTCTGTGTTGTATATTACCAGTTTTTACAAATAATCAATAATTCGGGCATGTGTTATTTCTAGACATTAATAAGTGTTCCTTGACAAGTAAAAGAATGAATAAAATATTCTTAATATATTGTATGATATATGAGATAATTGTAAATACGTTCGTTCATAGGAATCAAACGTATGCTAGTAATATGTAGTTTTGCAGAAAATTGTAATTCACGCACGCTTCGAATACTACTGAAAATCAGACACATTCGTTTACAATGCATTCATTAATAATGTTTCGATGCATTCATAATTCTGATCTAACATAGAATAATTAGAACGTAAAGCATGTCCATTCGGTGTTGAGTTTTTGTGTGCATTCTGAGAACCTGTTACAATAAAATTTACACTTGAAGCGTGCCCATAGCCCATGGATATGAACAACGTTCCGTATTGAAAATAGCAGGAATATTTTACACACTAATTGTGTAGAAATAGGTATTACCATCTGAACTATTCAGCAATAATCTAAGAACAATACTTAAAAAATGTAAGCACTTACTATTATTGTTGATACGACAGTAAGTTTGTATTTATATATGAGCTAGTTAAAATCATGCATATCAGTATTAACCAGTTAAAATGACATTTCTGTAGTGTAATAGGTAAAATTTATCAACTTAGACGACACTACCTCAGATATCGTAGTCATACAGGAGAAAGTGACCAAGTGCATTTTTTTACAAAACCGTGATCATTAACTATTTGATATCTTACTAGCTTAATATTGCCCTAAAAAATCCCAAAGGATTTTAAATTTGGAAGTATAATATATTGATTTGTTTAAAATGACAAGCTGCATTGATGTTTTTTTCTTTCGAAGCAAAAGTGACTTAAATGGGGCCTTCTGAACATTTTACGTTTTGGTAGTTGGTCACTTTCTCCTCTACGACTACGACATGTCACCAGAAATCAACGAATGAGATAAAGGAGTAAATTCTGTTAAAAATAATTAAGAAAAAAATGCAGAGACCACGGGCAAACGTGATTAGGTGAAAGACATACATACTCGTAGATGTATGGCAATCTTACCAACAATATTTTTTTTACACACATGAGGATTTTGAATAGCAAATCCTCAAGTAGCTTTTAAGGCAAAGGAATCCAACCCTTAAGTGCCTTAGATATTGCTGCTATTCTTCCTTTCCCTACTATTCCTGATCCAGTCTCTTTGCCAAACATGGAAATAATATCCCTCACCATTCAAGTCCTCAGTATCCCATCAAATTTATACCGCTATTAGATACAAGACACTGGAGCGCAGTATTGCATCCATTCATGTGATTGACGGCCAAGTAAATACCGCTCCATATGAAGCGGTGTCTTATGGACCATTGCGCGCCAATAGGAGTCGAAATATGTATGTAAATGGATGATAAATACAGGTTCTTGTTAATGAATTAACACATGTAAAAAAATAATTAATTTATGAGTAAAAATCAGAGAAATATAAGCGTAAAAAAGTTTAATTTATGAGTAAAAATCAGAAAAATATTAAGCATATTAGCGTAATAGAAGACAGCATTATGTCCTTTTTGCGAATTATATAAACGTATTACAAACATACACATACTACACGAATGATAGTCATGAAACAAATTGTATATACATTTGACTATAAAAGGCCCGATAATATAAAAAACATAATTACATGTACATATTATTGTAGAGTGATGTTGCTGCATGGCTTTTATATGGTTACCATACTCGTGCCTCCAATTTCGGAATTATTCAAAATTGATATCGTATTGTCAAATCTATACGGTGCGTGGTGAAGTCTGCGACAGTTAGCATCCGAAATGTATTTTACGATACGATTTGATGTAAAATAAAACTGGATATGATGCCGTTAAACAAATCTTTTTCGATTCAATGGCGCAGAAACCAGCTTGACCACTAAGGGGCTCCGGGACCGGGTCGGGGAGGGGATTTAATTAAACGTTAATGCCCGCTGTGAGCGTGGGCACGAAGCGAACATACCTACCGAATAGATATACCTACCCGATACACCAACTTAATAAAAGAAATCAGTTGAATCTCTCATAACGAGTAATTCGCATAACGAGCAAAAAAATGTGGAAAAATTGCTCCCTTAAAGGTGGGGACTGGCCGGAGCATTTCGTCGTAACGTAACATTCGCGGCGAGCATCCGAAATCGGTTGAAGTACTCGGAATGAGCTCGGCTCGCTGTACTGACTATACGAATGCTCGCATCGTAACGTGTTACGTTACGAAGAAATGACTTCGGTCAGTCCCCACCATAACGAGCAAAATTTCGCATAACGAATTACACAGAAAGGGCAAGTCCCTTTTTCACGACATTCATTTGTGATCCGGGACTTCCGCGCCAATGAAAACAAAAAATGTTTCGCTCAGCGAGCATTTCGCTTAACGAGTAAGATTTTGGAAAGAATTATGCTCGTTATGAGAGGTTCTACTGTACACAATCTACCCAATAAAAGATACAACCAAATCACAATGCGCGGTCGACGTGTCACCAATACACTGAACTAAAGGTCGTTGTATTATGTCAATTCAATTCATACGCTATTAATGCAAGATATTTTATTAGAGTCGAGACACAACGAGTCGAGAACAAAGGTACATTATTTAATTATAGTCATTATCAAATACTTAGGAGTTTTGTTGAAACGCTGTTCAAATTCATTACCATATCCGTTTGTTCATATATGGTATAAATATATACAACATTTTGGGTGTGTTAAAATACTTGTTCACAAATCGCTCACTCCTTTCAAGAACGTCATAAATAAAAAATCGTCAATTTTCAGTTGTGCATGTTTTCGGAATGCCCAGAAAATGTACTATATCCCAGCAAAAGAGGCATATTTTAAACTTAATATTTACCCACTACAGGGCAAAAAGTGTTGTTTTTGCATTTTGAAGAAAGGGTATTGTTTAATTATTTTTTAAATACACAAAATATTTTTCAAATTGAGAAAAAACCTTCAGTTTCTACCTTAAAAGATCTGGTGCACAGTAAAAAGTTTAATAAGTGGCTTGATATTTATTTTGAATACATTGTATTATATTTTCAAACATTAAAAACGTTCTCCTGAAAAATGCAGTTTTTTATTTATTTATGGCGTTCTTGAAAGGAGTGAGCGAAATTTGAATTATCTCCAATTAAGAGTTAGTTTTTACATCTGATCAAAATGTACAGAAGTTTTAAGAATTTGAGTAGTGTGGTTGTCAATCATGGGTAGAATTAGTGAATATTACACTTGTGTAAAGTGATCACTTAAACCAGGCTATGACGGTAAATACACAGACTTTCGTATTCTTCTTCATCTATGTTGAGATGTCAACAAATAATGATATAAATATGGTAAATGTTTCAAAAATCAAATCACCCAAGACAGGTCGTACGCCTTGGAGCTGCCCGGACTTTTTTATTCGCTTTAGCATCTTTGTTGGGATATTTATAATATTCTTCAAAGTGCAAAAGTTTACATACAATAAGCTGACATTTATATGAGTGCAATGGCGGCTTGTTTGAAAGAAACGGAAAATCCCCTTAAGTGCACAAAAAGTGCATGAAATGGCTGTATGACAGGTTGAAAATAATCCGCTTTATATTAGCACTGACGCTGTACTTTAATACAAAGTGATGCTGATTGAAAACGAATAATAATGAATGCCTTGTGCCAGTCTTTTTTCTCGTTCGGAATAAAAGCGCGGAGTAAAATGGCCGATTTATGTCACCCAAAGCGCCCACCTGTGGTGTAGCTTAATTGGCTCCGCGGTAGATATAATATTTTCCTTTTTATTATAAACTCGCGATCGGTAAGCGCTGTTTTAATCAATGAGCACCGCTTCCATTCACAGTTCATAGGCGGCTCGGGGAACATTAGTCATGACGTCACTAGTTACTACTGTAATACTTGCTACTCGCGGATGATTCATTTAACTCCACAAAATGTAAGGAAGCCTTTCGAGCGGTCGGTAGCTGGAAACATTTTATTTTTATGCGCGTTCAAAATGGATACATCCTACTCGACTCATTAAAGAACTTCGTAATAACACTAAATTTATTTTTTAATCGACAAAATGAGAGAGAAATTATTATACACCGTGTTTTACGGCCAATTCGTGAAACTTCAGGGGGTTATTCCTCGTCGTATTATGAAGAGAACGATCACAATAAGAATCAATACAAAATACCGTCATAGATTTAGCATTTAAATTAAGGAAAATAATATTTTAGACATTAATGTAAGTATAAATGAATTTAAATTGAAATCAGAATAGTTTACCTATGTGGACAGGTTTTAGAGCAGCATATGTATATTATTTTGGCCTTACCTGGAACAAACAGAAAAAAATATTAATAAATACATTATATACACACTGATGCAAATAGGTATCATTTATTTTCAAGCAACTTGATTGTATGAATAAATAAATAAAACATTCATATTATTTTTTGACATTTCAACAAAGATGAAGAAGAATATGGATATCTGGAAATTTACGGGGCTTACGACTATTATGAATAGTTTGAGTCAGGGGTTCCCAACCTTTTGTACTCCAGAGCACATTCTAAAATATGGGTAGGGTGGCGGGCGCCACCTAATTTTAATCGACTTATTTGTAAGTACTGTCAGCAAAGGAACCACTCATACGTATTTAATAAATTTAGGCACCAAAAAAAATTTGAACCAGAAATAAATAAGAATAATTTATACTTTTAATTAATGTTTAAGAAAAAAATCTGTCTGTCAAATAGTGGCGGGGATATACGAATCGTTCCGAGGGCGACAATCAAACATTGATTTGAAAGTAATTAATAAATCAAAATGAAATACTATTTAACATGTAGATACCAATAAATATAAAGGTATTTAATTCGTCCGAAGTTTGGACAAAGTACATAATATTTATAACGTACTTGTTGAAATGTCTCTACCGCTGTTACGTGAATCGGTTCGGACAAAGTTTTAATGAGGCGAAATTCTAATAGGGCACCCGAACACCCCAATTTACCTTAACAACCTCATATAATAAGCTCAATTATTAGTCCGTATTAGGAAGCGTGATAAGTACCGGCAATGCACGTGTAAACGTTATTAAGGGACTACCGAACTGAATAAAAGAGACTTGAAAAAAAACCGATAAAAATATATATACTTATACAGGAATAAAGAAATTCAATCTCACACGATGACTATATTTTGGAGATATTATCAATACAAAAAAAAACTCAAATTAATAGCAATAAAACAATTTTAAATGTCAGATAATGTCGTAGAAGCTTGGGTATACAAACATCCATAATATTGTAGAGGAATGGCTATTGAGATGGTATGGGCACATAGGACGCAGAGAACCTGGTCATATTATGAACCAGGCTATTTCCATGGATCTTCTCCGAAAGACGTCTAGAAGAAGACCAAATAATTCATGGATGCTGTAGAAAAAAACATGGTTCGAAGGCATAGGTTAGGTGACGTTGCCCATGACAGAAGGATCTACAACCTGAGGACGAAGAGAGCTGTCCCCAACGGTCTACAAAGACGATAAGTTGGGATAGAGCCAGGAAGAATAAGCAGAAGATGATCTTTTTTTATGATTTTTTTGGGTTCCAAAGAATACTTCTGAAAGCGCAATCCATAAGCCAGATGATAATCTAAAAGAGATTAAAGAATTATCACAAGAAGGTTTTTGTCATACATTGTTTTTGTGGTGAAGTTTATTTATAAAATAAATAAAAAAGCAGGAAACAAAATGCCTAAAAAATGACACAAAAGCCCTTCCTTCAGCTGGAACGGAAGGTATGTCGATATCCATTGACTTCTGTTGACGAGTTTTCTGACGACTTCAAATGATTATTCTGGACATACATTAAAAGCTCCCATCTTTCCGAATAGGATACAGAAGCTCTAGGCTTGTTGACAGATTACTCTTGCAAAGGATTTTTCATAAACTAAGAAGCGAAAATTATCTAAAAAAAAAAGTATTCCGATTTCACTGTGAATTTTTTTTTAATTCTGAACATGCACTATGATGGTAATAATACGTGATGATGATGAACGTTTTTTATATTTCATAAACATCGGGTAATAATTTGTCGCATTATCCTCTCCGCCTACTCCGACAATGTCGCGACATTTTTTACACTAACGTGATAAAATGCATTTTAATCCTGCGTAGGCGTACTTTATGTAAGAAAAATATCAAAAACGGAATTTCAGCAGATACGTGGGAGCTTTACTCACAAAAAGAAACAAAGATTTCGATGACGCAATTTAATGCATTTAAAAGGATGTATCGTAAAAATCCGCGATAAATAAAGATTTTTTTGAGCAAGTAGGTAATTTCGCATAGAGCAAAACTAAGCAAAAATATATCAGTCACATCGTAGAACTAACGTTGTATCAATATCTCAAAGCAATCCGTGAATTATTTAAGGAGATTACAGATTTCAAGCATACACATTTTTATATTATTTTTTGACATCTCAACATAGATGAAGAAGAACATGGAATTCTGGGCATTTACGGGGCTAACGACCGTCATAGGATGGCTTAGGTGATCACTTTACACATGTGTAATATTCACAAATTCTACCCATGATTGAAAACCACACTACTCAAATTCTTGGAACTTCAATTTTCAATGGAATATATTGTTCAAATTTGAAACATAGTGCTTGAATTCACTAGAGTTTCACTAGAGACATCTATGGTGAGAGGAAAAAAGCTTTTTATTAAGCAGTAACTCTTTCATTTGTATGAGAGGTCCGAATCCTGAATTATAATCCCATACATGAAAAACGCTAGAAAAGCGTAAAGAGATCACTTAAACCGGCCTATGATGGTCGTTAGCAACTTAAATGCCCAGAATTCCATATTCTTCATCACCTATGTTGGAATGTCAAAAAATAATTAAAAAAATAACTCCCAATTAAAGATAATCCAGATTTCTGAACAAGTATTTGGACACACTCAAAATCGTGTAAATACACATTTTTATTTACATAGATTTTCTTGCGACATAACATTATGTTATTTTAAAAGTAAAAAAAAACGCCTTTACTTTTTGAAATAATTCTTCTTCAAAACCGTATCCGCACCTCAATGGTACATAGGGCACTGCATCATATAAACGCAGTGTTATCTTGATCGTTTTATACATGAAGGAAAGGTGATCAGCCCTCCGCTTCAGGTCAGTCCAGGGTAATATTAAATAAATGTTACAGTGAAAAAATCACTTATGTTTATTTGACCCCCCTCTGGGAATCGAGCCCGGGACCTTCAAAACGGTAGCCGGTCTTGCATCATAACATTATGTTATTATAAAAGTTTTAAAAAAAGCGCTTTAACTTTTTTAAATAATAATAAAACAAAATCTTTTCATAAATAAAACTCTTTTAACACACTTATAAAATATTGGCTCACTTCTAGCAGCTATCAAAACTTATTTCTTGTTGAATGCGACGGAGTATTTGGATGACAATGAGAATATATCTCGCCAATTAGTTTCCAATAGGTGAATGGCGACAGGGGTGCTAGTGTGGGGGTGGGGGGGTGAGTTGTCCCCTCCCCCCCCGCTTCCTGTCTCCGCTCACGGGGAGTTTGCCGGGAAGAAAGTTGCCTGAATGGTCGCTAATAAGATGTATTGGAAGACATCTAGACGGCTACTTCCCGACTTGACTGACTTCAGCACGAATCTCACAGTATTATATATCGCTCACTCCTTTCAACAACGTCATATATCAAAAATCATCAATATACAGTTGTGCGTGTTTTTGGAATGCACAGAAAATGTACTATATCCCAGCAAAAGCGGCATATTTTTAACTAAATATTTACCCGCTACAGGGCAGAAAGTGTTGTTTTACATTTTGAAGATAAGGTATTGTTTTATTTTTATTTTTAATAAACTAAACATTTTTCAAATGGAGAAAAAACATTCAGGTTTAACCATAAAAGATCTGTTGCACAGTAAATAGTTAAATAAATATTTAAAACATTTCATTATATTTTTAAACTTAAAAAACGATCTCCTGAAAAATCAAGTTTTTTTATATACATATGATGTTGTTGAAAGGAGTGAGCGATTTGTGTTATCAGAGATGATTGAAAAACGGAACCTTGCATGGACGCATCCCATAACTGGACACTAGCCCCAATAATAGAAATAGTAACAAATTTGGATAATTTATATGGCGCCATTTTCGTAAAATACTACCTCAAGGGCGCTTCTTATTTATACATAACAACCGATTTATAAGTTTTTTTTGACATCGCATCAAAGATGAAGAAGAATATGGAAGTCTGGGCATTTACGGGACTGACAACCGTCATAGATTGGTTTAAGTGATCACTTAACACACTGTAACATTCACCAATTCTACCCATTATTGACAACCACACTACTCAAATTCTTGGAAGTTTTATATTATATATATGAACCAATTTTGAAACATTGTTCTTGAATAACTAGAACTTCACTAGAGACATCTATTGGTGAGATGAAAAGAAGCTTTTTATTGAGCAAAAATTATTTTATTAGCATGTGAGGTCCGAATTCTGGATTATAATCACATACATGAGAAACGCCAGGAAATATAATTTTCATTTTTATTATTTTAGTATTTAATTTGAGACGTCAATAAACAATAAGAAAAATAACTCCTGTAATTGGAGATAATCCAGATTTGTGAACAAGTATTTGGACAAAATGTTGTAAGTAAATTAACTGGTCAAATTATACGCTAATACTATGTGAGAAAGGCTTTCGTTATAAAATTTATTAATGTTATCAATAACGCTTGTTTGCTATTTATACAAGATTATTGGCGATTTTTCATAAACTGCGTCAGAATAAAGAGGTGTTGAGTGGCCTTAGTTAATTCGCGTGAGGTCCAAATATTATTCTTAACAGCCCCGTAAGCGTCCGCCCCACAAAACTTGGAGTCGGGGAGAATTTATACATACATAATTATCGCCTCGGAATGGGGCATTAACGAAGTGCCTGATTTGCATATCGAATAGCAGAATGGTCCGTTAGCGCGGCGAGGCGCGGGGTGGAGAACGTACACTGTGTACATTTGCCGGACTAGAAGAATGATACTTATCGGGGAACGAATATTTAGAACCTTATTAAGTGTGCATTTTCAATTAATTTACGAGACTTTTAAATTACCCTTTTCGTTTCGAAATTTTCATATAAATCATGGGTTAATTCAATTTCTCATTTTAATCGAGCGATGTACCGTAGAACGGGGCTACTTGAACTTTGAAGTGTTACTTGAGCCCAGTACAATTTTTTTTTTCGTGGTATCGATCGAAGTATCGTGACAATAAGTGTCACCTGTCAGGGAAACAATGAATCATGTCGATACGTTCATTATTGTATACCAAATAGAGATATTTTTTTTTGTACTGGGCTCAAGTAACACATCAATGTTCAAGAAGCCCCGTTCTACGGTAACTAAGTTAAATAACTTAAAGCCTAAAATACGATAAATCACGACATAAGTTTCTCTTAGCCCAAGTTACAATTGACGAAATTGTTTTTTTTCTTAAAATATAATTTTTGTACTGAAAAAATCAATATTTCTTCGAAATAAATGTATAATTTTAAAAAGAAAAAAAATATTTGAAAGTTGGTAGTTAAAAAAAATATATGAAAATATTTTTTCAGTATGTATTCTAAATAATTCACATTTCAATATACATTCTAAGAAAACGAGCACAGAGAGATGTCTAGCCTTCAGCGCGGCCGAATGCGTTCTAGTTTGAGCGTTCGAGATCTCGGCCTTAATTCGAATAAAATAATGTTATTTATGTTCGAACTCTCTCCTTGACATTCATTGTTTACTTTGTGTAATACCACTTTTAAGTAGTATAACATAAAATAAACGGTGAATGATGAATGATAAAAAGAGTGTTATATTATCATACCAAGAAGTTAACAATGCTTTTAATATACAAAATGTATTATGTGTTTTCAATTACGTTTTATCAAAAATTTGTATAGATATTTCACAAAGTTTGAGCATTTGCAAGGATTTATAAAAAAATGTCCCCAATCAATGGATAATTAGTTATATATTAACATTTATTTGTTAATATGATATGATGAGGTTCGATTAAATACATAATATAATTAACGTGGATTGACCGCTATGAAGTATTCATCAACCTACGTTAAACCACGCACGAAGGATGGCAAATTAAATGGGACAAAAATGTCTGCTCATAAAAACCCATGCACGTGCAATTTAGCAGAAACAAATTGCCCCGCACCCTCCCCCCTTCCTACCGGCTGCACAGTGCACCACCGACCCAATCAACTAGATAACGAGCCCATTACGTAATATTACGTTATTCAGACTACGGCACTGGATTTTCAGTTTTTTTTACACGGCCGCACAGCTTTTCCACTTTTATCTCAACAATCAATCACGTGACACAATTTGTAATTATTGTGAAAAACGCCCGATCCATTGATAAAATAAATGAATCCCGCACGAAGAGTTCGGAGTGGCGCAGTGGCGGGCGGAGAATGGAGAGGGGAGGCTTTTAATTGGACCTTTGCAACGAAGAAATTATCTGATCAATAAAGCGATTCTGATTGTGCTCTCCATTTGCAAAAAAAAACGCCGCGTAATTTTACACGGTAAAATCATTTTCTACTTCAGAATGTAGCAAAAATTTTAAAAAATCAAAATAAACAATAGTCAATGGTTACTGAAAAATTTGATAATAAAATACATCGAAATATGCCACTCATCCGAACAGTGCCGAGCAATTAATATCGGATATTACGAAAGAAGGCTCACAATAAAGCGGGGACATTATTAAAAATTCCTTTGACAAAAGCGAGCCGTCGATTTGTTTTTGTATATAGATGCACGGGCTTTAATTAATAGCTGCACACTGACTGGTATGTCATTTGTTCATTGTCTCTGATTGACACGTCCCGAGCGATCCGACAAAAAGTTCACGCAGGTGAACTGCCCGTGGATTTGACGTGCGTGTAATGTTCTATCGCGCTGATATGTTTGATTCCCAATCAGAATGAATTCGTACGCACTTTTAAATTGCGCTATTCGAAAAATCTGCATTAAAAACTTTATTTAAAATCGGTAGAACGGACAAGGCTTAAAGATACATGACAAGCGTTAAAAAATACGAATTCCAAACTAATGGACCAATAACTGGTTTGGTATTTATTTATTTATTTATAACTAACAAGCTAACTAACTATCACGCTGCTTCCCCGCAAGGGTAGGCAGAGAGAATATAACGCCACTACACACAGTCTTTGCAAAAATTCTTCGACGCTTCCATGTTTATGCATCTCCTTATACCTACCAGTCGATTATTTTGACTCTAACCTAACCTAATTGTCACATATTTTATGATAATTTTCCGGGAATGGGTCGATGTATATTAAAATTATTTCACATACAAAGTATACTTACACCTAAAACGAGAATGAACATCAAAAGTCTAAAAAAAAATGAGCAATTCATAAAAAAACTTATATAAACACTTGTATTTGACTACATATTGAGTGTCAATACAGGTTTATTAATACATGTGTTTAATTTTTAATTATCAACATATCATACAAATCAAAAAATAATATGAAAATAATATAAATTGAATTATTACTAATACACTCACAAACTAAAAAAAATATGCGGGAAGTAGAAATATCGTACGAAATACAAATTATATCGTGAATATCAAATTAAGTGAAAAATACATAAAATCCCAATTGCAATGAATTCAATAAATATAAAAACTTATCAATATATGTAGAAATATATATAAATAAACAGCGAACGATTAGAGACGATAAGACAAGTGTTGACCCAAGATCGATATAAAAAGGTCAGAGAAAAGTTTATTTTAAATCATCAATACTGTCCGTCAATCTGACATTGAATTTAAACAAGGTTATCTTTAAATAAATAAGGGAGACCCGGCGCCTTCAACAGTTCTAATAAAATGGAGATTAGCTGAGCAAACGCATTTAAAAAAAAACTATAATATCAATACAAAGTATTAAAAAAGGTAATAAAACAATTGCCTCACTGGTAATGAACTAAGTTATGAACCCACACATTTATTGATAAAATGTAGATTTTTTTTAAATATAGTGCTACGGGGCACAAAAAAGGCCGGACCCTTTTTAATATCTATTTTTAATTCAATATGAATAGCCGTTATTTTCTACTATATTTAATTAATTTTCAATTAACTTTTTATTAAATTTTGAAAGTATTTTAATTAAAATTCTCGCAAATTCAAACAGTATTTTTATTTATTTATTTATATGTCGCACGAGTATTTTTACGCTATATATAGCAATATATTTTTTATGCTATATATATATTCAAGGAATGCCTTGAAAAATTGTTACTTCTTTTAGAAATTCGCTTATTTTGGAAAAAAAACTTACTTCTAAGAAAAAAGTATAATTTATATAAATGCATATATGTGTGTATCTGTAGTATAATTTTTGACTTATATTTTTGGGGAATAGTTTTTAAAATGACTAAAATAGGCCACCTCCGTAGTGTAATGGTCGGCACGCTCGGCTACCGTTCTGGAGGTCCCGGGTTCGATTCCCAAGGGGGGTAAAATAAATATAAGTGAACTTTACACTTCAATATTTATCCAATACGACCCTGGACTGGGACCTGAAGCGGAGGGCTGATCACCTTTCCTTCATGTGTAAACGATCAAGATAACACTGCGTTAATATGACAGTGCCCTATGCACCATTGGGGTGCGGATAAGGGTTTTATTATTAAAATAGGCCAACAATCAACGTCGAATAATAGTTAAATTATATATCAAAATGAACTTACAATGAGGATAGCTCAACAAAGTATCGAAACTGTATGAATTTAAATAACTTGTTTTCGTAAGGATTGCTTAAGAATTTCTTCACTTTATATGATATAAGGGAAAAATAAACCTGTTTGATTTTTTTTTAGCTAACGGCCGGTAACAAAGAGATAACGTAATTATCTTCTTACCCTAATTCGCACCCAATGGTACATCACTGCATCCAAGCCAGGGTAATATTAAATAAGTATTAGAGTGAGTATATAAGGTCATTATGCTAGACAGAGAATAGACAGATACACCCTGAGAACCACGGTGGAGACCATGGGACTTGAATAGAGGAATAGGCCAGCCTCAGAAAAAATTTGCCGATGTCACAGTTTTTTTCGTTGGTAGTAGGTTGATTAAAAAAGGCCCAAACAAGAGAAAACTACAAAAAAATAGAAGAATAGCTAAACACTCATTTGAGTCACATTCACTCAGTCACACACAAAAAGCATGTCATAGACAGTTAAAAAATGAAATACTTAAAATTTCAAATACTGATACAACATTGATTGACAGCTTTTCCAAAATTTCTCACTATTATTGTCTATGTTTTCATTAAACCAAGTCCCACCCCTTAACCCTCCCACCCTTCTAGTTATTACCCCACCCACCACCACCAATACCTGAATTATTTTTTGCTCGTTAGTTTTTGTAATCACCTGTCGTTTAAAACATCTGTAGTTTTCGAAACTAGTTGCGTGAAATAAAACTCAATTAGTGGTCTAACACGAGTGTTTAATTTTTAATAATAAAAATAGAAGACGCCTACATCCAGCAGTAGAGAGACGGCTGATGAAGAAGAAGAAGAATAGTGAAAAACACACTACACTATGGAGGTGGACTTAATTATAAGTTAAGAAAAAGTAATAGAGAAAAGAACTGAAAAACCGACAAGTCTTGGTCACAACTGTCGTCAAGAAAAGACGATTCAGTTGGCTTGGCCATGTACTCCGCATGCCTCCTGAGAGCCTTTATTAAACTTGCCTCTTTTACAAGGCATCAGGACGACCACTGCTGATAATTCGTCGGCAGTAGTCAGAACTTTGGGACGCGGATCTGACTTGGGAGGATGCCAGGGAGCTGCTAGCCAACAGAAAACCCTGGATACAGTTCGTGGACTCCACATGCTCCATCTTGGGAGCGGATATGGTTTAATAATAATAGAGAAAATGCATATGCTAATAATATATAACATAGCCTTAGTTGAGGTTAATTTCTTCCGTATTTACTAAATAAACAATGCGTCATTTCATGAAATCGGCAAACGTATTTGCTATTTTAAACTGCCATTACTTCAAAGAAATCTCCCTAGTACTTGGCTAAAAATATTGCGTGTTTCATTAAGAAACGTTGATACCATAAAAAATCCAATTAATTTGATATCAAGAGTAACGGACGAATGTGTACTCGTAATATTTTCTTTAATATTCAGTGTATGGCAGCAGTCGGAGAACTTTTTCAACCATTACCCATAAATATAATAGTTTTGCGTAAGTCGATATTACACTCTCCCCCCATTTTGAAAAGAAGACAGTCAATGTATATTTTAAATAAAACTTATTTATTGAATTAATTTACACGAAAAAGAAAAAAAGTTACATGAAAATAGTAAATTTGTGATAAAAAACAAAAAGACAAACAAAAGAAAATTCTCAAATTGGATCAAACGAAAATTCAGGTTTTCAGGTTTCCTTTTCAGTTTTTGGAGAAATGATGTTGCTTCATGTTTGATACAATTACTTCAACTTTTTAATGTAAAATAACCATGATACACGATTTACACACTACGAAGGTTTCACAGTCCCAAGAATTAACAGTAAATATGTGAGTCGAACACTGCAATATATCGTTCCAAACATTTTTAATTTGTTGCCGACGGAGGTTAGAGGTCAAAATAAAATATGGAACAAAGGAAAAATAAAGGAATGGGTTAAATGATCAAGAGTTAATTCTATGACAATTGTAAAAAGGTTTATATTCTTAATTTTCTCTCTCTTTTTGTGAGTGTATATGAGGTTACATGTAAAAGGTTAAATGTATAAAAACGATAAAAAAAGTACATAAAAAGGACTTGGTGGCTCATGATTTTTTTTAAAAATATGTTTAAAATTGTTCTTTAAATAAATGTATTATAATATTTGTAATTTATTTATTTATTTATAAATTATTATTTACTATTTATAATAGTTAGTTAGTTAGTTTAGTTTTTACTATTTATATAAATAAATAAAAATTTAAAAAAATATAAAAAGAGCAATTGAATAGTCTTCAGCGTTAAATCGATTGTTTAAATTTGTAAAAATATAAACACGTTAGAAAATTTTCCTTGTTTCCCCAAAAATATAATTTTTACCCTATTTGCGGTAATTTACCCCGGTTCCCCGACCGCTGGTGTATGGGTATGGCCTAGCTTTTTACCCCAGAGTTGTGTTGAATAGTGATTATGACGTAAGATGGTGGCGAGGGGTGGATGACACGTCATGCAGGCGATTAGATAATTAAATAAGAAACGTGGTCTGCATGTAATGCTGTCAGGGAGACTGCTCTCCGCCCCGCGTGGTTCGGATAGGGTAGATTTCACTATAAATTAACAGCGAGTGACAGCATGACACATTTATGAAAAAAAATTAAAGTACTAAATATATATATATATATATATATATATATATATATATATATATATATATATATATATATATATATATATATATATATATATATATATATATATATATATATATATATATATATATATATATATATATATATATATATATATATATATATATATATATATATATATATATATATATATATATATATATATATATATATATATATATATATATATATATATATATATATATATATATATATATATATATATATATATATATATATATATATATATATATATATATATATATATATATATATATATATATATATATATATATATATATATATATATATATATATATATTTAAAAATATATTTATAAATCTAAAATTTATATAGTTTAATCATAAAGACAATATAAATAAATGATTCTTCAACCCTCATCCGCACTCTATGGTGCTTAGGGCACTGCATCATATAAACGCAGTGTTATCTTGATCGTTAACACATGAGGAAAGGTGATCAGCCCTCCGCTTCAGGTACCAGTCCAGGGTAGTATTGGATAAATATTGGAGTAAAAATTTCACTTATAATTATTTGATTATAATAAATTTAATAAATTATAAGCTACTTAAAAAAATCAAGTAGTCAGGCGGGTCTCAAGTATTTTAATTAAATCCAGGATTTGGTCGGACCTTCCATAAAATCAAAAAGAGTCTCTTCTTAATATATGGTTTCCCTGTTCCAACATAGATGGCTGTTGTGAATTCACGTGTACTATATCACGAGCTTGATATATCTAGGAGTTCCATAAAATTGAGTATTGTGGTTGTCAATCATATGTAGAATTGGTGAATCTTGTACGTGTGTAAAGTGATCACTAAACCAGCCTATGACAGGTCGCAAGCCCTGTTAATGCTTAGACTTCCAAGCTTTTCTTCATCTACGTTGAGATGTTAAAAACAATTAAGCGTCCGTGAGGTAGTATTTTACAAAAATGAAGCTATATAAATCGTCCAAATTCATTATTATTTATATCAATACCTTTTTCAAAGTTTTGTACTAATATTTCTTGGCAGAACTGCAATTTATATAATAAAATAACAACGATATAGTTTTTTCCACATGTATTTTATTTGACCAATGATAATTTCATCCCACAGATACTCGTACTAGCTTTTCTATGTTGCACACTGCTTATATAAACGAATTTATTCAGAAGAGTACATTCATGCTGTATGGAATAAATAATTAAAATAATAAAAAAAAAATCAACAACGGGGGTAAAAATTCGTTTAATTTAATTAAATAAAGAGTACTGTGTTTAAAAAAATGTTTTTTAATGGCGCATAGTTTAGTTATCACGGCAATTACAGAATGAGATATTCGTTTGAAAGCATTTGAAACGAGTAAATTAAGTTAAGTATAAGGCATGCTTCTAAATATAATTTATTTCGCATTTTTCGAAGCAATAAAAATTCCTGAACAAAACCATTACGAGAACGTTGAAATAATAATTCCATTTTGTATAAGTTGAGAGCCAATTAAGACTCATTAAGGTTGAACCATTCAAACTATAAAAGTCATAATTGTATACAACACAAAACGTTAAAACTCATACACATACATAAACCTGCCCTTTGGTACATGCAGTTGTTTCTTTTATAAGGTCAGTATTGGTAATGGAAAAATATATGAGTGAGTATATTGTGGTTCGTTTATTTTATAGATAACCATATTAATATTCTGACAGTCATAATCCAGTCATAATGACTAACGATCCAGACAACTTGAAATACCATTTGTTCAAAACCTTAAATTACCGATATCAAGGGATGAAGAAATTCATATTTAAGTTGGCATCTTTACTTTCTTGGTTTTGATAACCGTGTATAGCATCAAACCCTTCTTAAGTGTACATGGAACGATCAAAAAGATTGATATGCCTGTGAATATTTCTCATTGATGAAAAAAATACATCACGGGGATCACTGATGTTATTGACGTTAACTAATTTTCTTTAGCGAAAAAAATGTGAATTTTGATTAAAAGCAACTTTAATTACTGATGTTTTCCTCGTTTTGTCTATTACTGACATACATCTATCAAATGATGTCTGTTCGCAATAATTTTCACAATAGTCAAAACTTTTTTTTAAATCTTGTATTTCATATGCTGAAAATTCGGCCAATTTCATAAAAAAAAAATAAACACAAACCCCGCTCATGATTTATTTAGGTAAAAAAATATTTTATTATTTTTATTATTATTATTTTCTGTGTTAATTATAAACATAATTATGTTGCATCGAAATGATGCTCCGCGATCACGCTCAATTAAAACTGTCAATTATGAAAACACATTGACAATATTTTATTGATGGTTCCGGGGCTTAATGTGTGAGTCCTATTTCATTAAGTAAAATCAATCTGCGTATAAACATATTAAGAAAACTGAAAAACAAAATAAATCGGAAAATACATCAACCCCATCAATATTGGATCTGATGTTTAATAAGCTTTTAACAAAGTGTATTAAAATACTAAAAGTCTTGCTTTGAAGATGTGAAATAACGATACCAAAGTATAACAAATCCCAAGCATCATTTGATCAATTTAAATGTTCGAACTAAATAATGAAGACCACCTCGTTAGAATATTATTAACGAAGATTGTTAAAAGTTTTCTGATGCAGATAATGAAATTAATCAAACAGAAAATCAGTAGATGTGTTTTTATGAGGGTAAGTCTCACGAACCTTCCAGAAAAGCGATGAAAATATTAATATACTCAGTCATCCGGATTTTTTTAATAACATGTTTCTAAGATATTTATTCGTTAAAAGGTTTAACATTAGATCGGCGAAGTATTATAAATTCAATATTGATACTTGTATGTCGTCGATTTTCGATATTACTCTTTGAATTTAGCTCTTAATACTCATAATTTCTTTTGAACGCAATGTGTTTGTTTAATTATTTAAAATTCATTATAACATCGATTTACTCAATTTTTCGTAGTACAGTTATTCAATTGTGGGTAGAATCGTGATATTTGCCCAGTGTGTACAGGTATTACTAAAACCATCCAATGAAAGTTAACAAGCTCTTTGATTGCTCAGGCTTCAATAATTTCAATAAAATCATTCTTCTCTTTAACAAAGACTGGTCTGGTGATGATCGAAACCTGGTCACTGGTCAAATAAAATAAGAATGGAAAAAGGTATATAATTAATTTTATAAAATGCAGTTCTACTAATAAATGTCAGTCTCTCGTTCTTAAAAATTCTTAAATGCATTTTTTTTTCACATTACAGTTCAGGTTCAGGTGAAGTTCTTGATAAATAAACACCTAGGAATACTAAAAATTGTAAGAAATAGACGTTAAAAGAATGATCATATTTTAAGGGGGTACTCGCAAATACAGAATTAACTACGCGATCGGCTCCGCGAGGTGCCAGACGTCTCTTCGAGCACATAAAAAAATAATATATTTATTGAAAAAAAAAATCTTTTTTTAACTACTCCCCTTGCAATATATATATATTTATTTCCAAGAAAAAAATATTTTTTTAATACAAAACAATGTTTTAAGCAAAAAAAAATGTTCAAAGTAAATTCAGTAGCTATCGACTATCCCGCCTTAAACGTTATTCTGCGTTACAAATAGTTACTATGATAAATAGCACGCGGTTTTAGATCCGCGCTGGTCGAGTTAACTAAAAGGGTAGGTACCAGTCCACAAAAGGCTATAAAACCGCAATGATAAGTATTATAAGTAAAGGGAACGTTATTAATATTTGAGCGCAACCTCAGAAAATAATTAGAAACATAACAAGCTGCCTTTTGTTCAGACAAAAGCTTGTTATATTATAAAAGATAGGAGATAGCAAGGAACTGCGGTTAATTAGTGCCATGATCGTGGACCTCTTTCCTTTACGCAGTTAACTTTCTCGAACATTTTTCTTTTAATTAATCATTTATTTTTAATTGCGTTTTTATTAATAATTCTGTTTAAAACCCGGCCTTTTTATCCGATTTTAAAAATAGATCATTAGATACTCCAAATACTTATTTTTTAATTAAAAATAATAATTGAAAAATTATTTTAATTACCAGAATTGAAATACAAATTAATTCGTTGAATTAAAAAAAAAAGTTATTTTCAAAGTACAGTAAAACTTTGATATAACGGAATAATTGGGGAGAGGGGGTGTCCATTAAATCTTAGTCCATTATATAAAAAATGGTTTAAAATACATCAAAAATCTTTTTTATATGATCACTGTATTTAGATATAAATAATAAAATACAAAACACAAAAATTTCTATTTATTGTACATATTCGGACACTCGTCGTGAAGTGACGTTGCTGTTTGATATCGACGCGCTTGCGTCCGGTAATCCTGCTTCGAAAAAGGAATCAAGTTTTGTTCGCAATTTAGAAGTTTTAAGAAATAATTTGTGAAAATAATATCCGCTAAAACATTTTTACATGCGGCGACACTTGAATTAAAGCATGACGTTTTGAATTTTTTACATTTGTCCGGATGTTTTATCTGTTATATCCGAAGTTCGTTTAATAGAGGTCCCTTATATCGAGGTTTTACTGCACTTATAATTTATAGTACAGAAATACGCGATGTTTGAAGAATAACTCGTTTTACAGTCGTTCAAAAAATTGTGAATATATATTTTTAATAATTTAAAAATAACTTTTAGGGCGTAAAGTACGCCTTGAAAAAATTACGAGTAAAATAAATATTTTATTTTTACACTTGTACAGAATTTTATAGCTGATCTTGAGATAGTTTTTCCCTGAGGATATTAAAAATATTTTTTTACTTTTATATTTTTTTTACAACAATGTTAGTAATACTAGTATATAACCGCTCGCTACTGTGAGTGGTTTTATACTAATATAACTAACATTTTTGTAAAAAAAATATTAAAATGACTTACCACAATGTAAAAAGTTTAAAAGTATATTAATAATATTGAGAATAATAAAATGTTGATAATCCATTATAAAGAAAATAATAAAGTCAAAGTTTTTTACATTTTCATGGCATTAAATATGTAAATAAGAATTGTGACTATCCAGAATCACACGTAACGATGCACCCCAAAATACGAGTCGGATTGCGAAGGGGTTCCTGGAGGGGGTGGCTGGCTATAGGGGTGGGTAGGGGAGGGTGGGGTAACGAGGCTCGGCAAGCAAACTTACCAGATAACTTAAATATCTCGTTAGTGCAGAACACTGATGTATATAGCAGCACACTGGAGGGGACACACGTGTGTTTTAGTTATCCTCATCTGATGAGTACGATCATACGGACGCCATCACGATGTAATGCAGCTTACGAACTTCATCTGACTTAACTAGTAATCTCATAACCATATTCTTTCAAATATATGAAGCATTATTCACAGAAAATATATCGTTGAACAGACTTCAATAAGTTTATTGATTCTCCAGCCACTTTATGGTTAAATCTATCCAGTTTTAATTGAAGTTTTACTAAATAAACACCACTATATCCGCAAAATCTTAAATCTCAAAAGCTTCACATATAGTGTTTGAAAATGATGCGGAATGCATCGAAACACGTCTCACACTAGATTTAAATAAATAGTGGTATTTACTAAGTAAAACTTTAATTTGAAATAATAATAGTTCATTAAGTATTATGGGAAGTATAGTAAATAACAGATTTAAAGAAGCATAACGAGTTTTTAAAGAATGCAACATATTAGTAAAATCAAAATTGTTTGCGACTTTAGAATAGTTCAGATATACATTCAGGTAACGGTGTGACCGTGTAAATAATTAAAAATTAAACACCCATTTAAAAAAAAAAACAAATTGTAACAAGATTTTGAGGTTTTTGGGTTTTTTTTTATTACTAGTAGTTGTCTGGTAATGCATTCATTTTCTCGTGTGTGGATGCACCAGTACCGAGTCTTACAGATCTAGCGTCACTTAATCAAAAGGGACGGGTAAAACACGTTTGTAAATTTGTTCGAGCATATTCTTCTCGCCTCCTTTTTGAGCAAGTGCCTGAGAGTCCGAGCCGGTGAACCTAGAAAAGGCCCACACTGTGTGAATGAACTTCCACGATGCTTAGTAAAAGTTAGTCCAGGAACACACGGTCAGCTTGGACTTGCCGCAGTCGGTGCCATTCTCGGTTTCAATACAAATTTTCAATACAGTACGAATTTTTGTACTGAAATCGAGAATGACACCGATGGCGACAGTTCCAAGCTGCCAATGTGTTCCCGGACTTAGGGGAGGGTCGTGAGAAGGGAAGAAGGGGAGATTGGGTAAGGTGGCACCACTCGCGTCTCGTTTATTAGCTAACGATGTGGTAACTACAGTTGTTATAGACATGTATGCGTCCGTGAAGTTAGGAAGGAAATTTAGATACCATCATATTTTAATATTCAATATGAATTTAAACTATTAAAATGCTACATTCTCATTTTACTAACTACTATTCTTGGTTCATTTAATTTCCTATAAAAATTATGCCCTTCGCCCAGATCCCATCCACTATTGCGTTTTATTTCATTACACTTGACCAGTTTAAAAAAAACCAACTATAGTTTTCGAAACAAGTCGTACGTAATGAAATAAAACTCAGTAAGTAGTATTATACGAGTGATCAATCTTTTTTTTTTATCCTCGTCAAATACAGGTAAACCTCGCGATATATATAAATACAAATATTATTATTATTATTATATTATTAAACCATATCCGCTCCCTAGGTGGAGCATATGGAGTCCACAAACTGTCTCCGGGCTTTTCTGTCGGGTGCCAGCTCCCTTGCATCCTCCCAAGTCAGATCCGCGTCCCGAAGTTCTGACGAGAACTACCGACGAATTGTCAGCAATAATCGTCCTGGGCGGGGCGAACCTGATGCCTTGTAAAAGAGCCAAGCTTGATTAAGGAGGCATGCGGAGTAGGTACATGGCCAAGCCAACTGAATCGCCTTTTCTTGAGGACAGTTGTGACCAAGATTTCTTGCGTCCCACGTCTTACCTTTTCATTCCTCACAAAGTCAAACCACCGCACGCCTAAAATTCTCCGCAGATAAAAAAAAAATTAATACATACTTATATATAAATTTCAATATCGTGAAATATTGTTAAATTCCTCAAGGTGAATGTATTTATTAATATGTGCGAAGAGCCACATATTCGTGGAAGAACTCGTTTGAAAATTTACGATCTCTAGCATTGCCAATGGCAACTAAGAATATTAGTAATGATGATATATATCGGCCATAAATCTCGTTTTACTTAAATTGCAATAAACAAGATATGTAACACCTCTTATAAAACAGAGTATAAAAAAATAGTTCATCAATTAAAAACAAATTGGATGGCGAGAAACTGAATTCAGTATTTCATGCGTTAGCCTACCTACATTAACCTACAGCAATATCGTTCCCTGTCGACATAAATCATAATGATTATATTCAATTAGGTACAAGTTTAATACGATGCCATGAATGAGTAATGGGGATTAAAATAACAAAAATATTCCGATTAACGAGATAATAAAAGATATACATATGAATCATAGGAATTACATGAATAAATAGTAAGGATTCATTAAAATAATTTAGGTTATTCTCTTCTTCATCCAAATGTCTGTATATCCACAAAATGGAGTAAATCTACAAAAATGTCTTGTAAAAATAATATTATAATTTACATAGGAAGATTTTTATTTAATTGGCCTTGGAGATGCTATGCGTCTCTGCCGATAGAAGAGAAGACCTCTGCAGGCGCTGGTGACAAAAGTTTATAATGTGTTCAAAGAAAGTGATTTGAAATTATAGTTTTCGAAAGAGATGAATGTAGATCTGGATGTTAAAGGCTGAGTAAAGCATTATCAGTGAAATTAAGAAAGGTGTGTCGAGATGGTTTGGACATGCGGAACGAATGAGCGAGGAAAGAACGGTAAAACAAATTTATGAGCCGAAAAAAGTTGAAAATATGAGCAAAGGAAGATCGAAAACAACTTGGCACCATGAAATATTTCAAATACTTGGAAGTGGTCAGATCAGGAGTAGGAAAAATTGGCGGGGATATGTGAGGAGTCTCATGAATGTGGGAGAGGTGAATAACGTTTGCAAGGACAGAATGGTGTGGCGCTCTATTCTCTGTGCCTACCCCTGCGGAAGGCAGAGAGAGGAAGAGGCGTGATGATTATTTAGTTAGTTCGATATTTTTATGAAACATCATCTCGAAAGCGCTTTAGATTTTTTAACATATTAATGTTTATCAAGTGTAAATAGAAGTAGTGTGAGAATTTTTTAAAAATATGAAGAAAATTTATTGCTACAAAATAAAGTAAAACACGTAATATATTTTACACACTAGATAATCTACTGGGAAGAAGGTCGTGCTTCCGTATTTTTTAAAAATATTTCTTGATAATAACGTAACTAGCCAGATAAACATTGGAGATACCACATAGATAACGCAAAACTCCGATACGGCGTTCACGAGCCGTATCTACTGAAGATAATGTCAAGAAATATGTTATCATAGTGATAAGACTAACCTTGGATTAAGGATACTCGATTGAAAACGATCTAAATGTCTTTCAACCGATTTTTTACCGTTTTTATGAACTGTTCAGATCTTCAGAAGTGCTTCTTTATATAATTACTATATTTTTTAATTTTTAATAATTAAAAAGCATTACATAGCGTCAGTAGCATTTGATATAGGTAGAAAAGCAGTGCCTATCTTACCCGCGTGAAATATAAAAATGCAACCAGTACCTACCCTTCCTTACAAAGTAGTACCTATTTTACCTTACTACCTACCAATACTGTCTACCCTCACTAATTCGCTGTGCACGCCACTGCATAGCATATTTCTTCAGAATTATCACTCATTTTCAAATCGAAAGAAATTTTTACACGAGCAACGAATTAGAAAAATATCTTCGCAAAAAAAATTAAGTTAAAATATAACTTATTAAGCACATGTTCGTTTGAAACAATCGGGTGAGTGTTGCCCGGTATATGGGCATATATTTTCTATTTCCATTCATTCTTTTTATATGTATTTAACCTGTGCTTTTTCTTGTTTCTGTAAGTTTGTTATGTTCTCATCTAATTGATGAAAAACATTTAAACGATTTGTATTGCTATTTCATTTTGTGTTGTGTTTTTCGTTGTTTGTGAACCATAAATAAATAAAAATTGTAATATCTTCTGTAGTGTATATCATGTTAATTTGATATCAGGAAATGTAAATCTGATGATACGAGAATCCTGGCTCATCGTCATCAGGCCGTTCTCTTCTGGCCGGATTATGACGTCATTAAATCTAGAGACGAGAGGGTTCGCTGATTACTCTAGCATAGTTCCGGATGCTGTTTGGGGGGCAATATTTGATAACACTCTACATGTGTGTTACAGCCGAGCTTTGTTTACAATGTCTACGTCTACATGTAGCAACGAAGGTCCTTTCATTGTGTCGGTATAGGAGTATTAAGTAATCTGGAAGGAGTTATCTTGATTATTTTAATTAATATGCCCAAGGCCGAATGCGGAGTAAATTCTGTTTGGGTACTAAGAGAGAAATCCGATTTTCTAATTTTAATTTATGTATTAATTGTTAAATCAAACACAGATTTTTTTGAGTCTATTAAGTTGTATTTTATTGTTAAAAAACACATTAAAACTAATATTGTGACAATTATTTCGCCTAGTTGTGGCATTTTCAAACGAATGTGAATGTTAAGACTGTAGAGTGAAAGAATGTAGACTCAAAAAATCTGTGTTTGAAACATAAATTAAAATGAATACATAAATTAAAATGGAGTTCTACAAATAAAATGCCAAATCAATAAATAAATTCTTATTTAAAGATTTGCTTTATTCTGTGTAAATCCTAGGGGCTGATTTCGCTGCAAATATGTTTTATCTCGGTTCGAGCGTTTTGCGAAACACTTGCACAAAATACATAGAAAAATGACGGGGAAATAGTAGGAAATAATTAAATATTGCGGGCACGAAGTTCACGGTTAAACGCTCCTACAAGTAAGCGGGGATTATTTGCGGAAAATATAACCGAACAGGACAAAAGACGGTCGTTGAATATTTACTCGGCGGGACGCGTTAAGGTTGTAACCGTTCGGTCGCGGAACAAAAATCGCTTTATGAAATTATGAATGGGCGACAGCGTTTCACTTTGCCGCGTCTCTCGGAAGTGATTTTCGCGCACGTCGGGCGGCGCGGCGGCGGCGGGGAGGCGGCGGCGCGACCATTTGCATTTCCCTCCGGCCATTTAGCCGGCGACATTGTCTCGGGGCCTTTGGACCCGCTGCCACCTCATTTACCGCAAATCGCGTTTCGCCTCTAATTCGCCCATTCATCGGCATTCGGGGAGCGGCGCCCCCCCGCTCCCGAATAACCAAATGATCCTATTGAAGCGCGGGAATCAAACTTCAAACGACTCTTAATTTATTTATTCGCATCGCCTTTTCTGGGCGCCTCTGTTTATTTTCCGCGGGAGGTTCTTTTTTTAAGGGACAACGGTCGGTAATGGTAGATTTTACGCTCGCTGTCTGACAGTCTAGCGCGGGAACCGAACCGGTATTTCTTACAAATTGTTTGTCTATTCGAGTCTCTTTAGGAGCGATTCATTACCGCTTAGGGCGCGAGAAACTGCATAAGGAGTTTGCATAACCGATAAATAAGGGGTATAATAATATTGTGAGTTCAGTAAATTATTTAATATGATAAAAAATGTGTCACGCGTATGGGTACATATTTAATTGCAAATTATTATAGAGGTAGATGTCTTTAGTGAAATTCTAAGTGATTCAAATTCAATGTTTTGAAATTGGATCAAATATTATATATCGAACTTCCAAGCATTTGAATAGTGTGGTTGTTAATCATGTGGTGAATTGGTGAATGTTGCACATGTGTAAAGTGATCACTTAAACTAGCCTATGTCGGTCGTAAGCCCCGGAAATTCCCAGACTTAATATTCTTGAGATGAATAAGTCGCTGTTGAGATGTGAAAAATTAATATTATAGAGGTAGTTAATTGTCTATTGTTGAAGACAATTCTTTAGCAGTGTCCAGCGTCCGGCGGCGGGTCAAACCGCACGCGGGAGCACTGTATGAATGTCGCCAGTCAAACGAGGTTAGTCATTCGGCAGGATAACGAAGGCTCCATTCAGGGCCGGACGGGGGCGGGGGCGGGAGAGTTGACCGAATAACGTCGCCTGATTGCCGATTCACCGGCCCAATTGGCTCGATTGATAAAGTTAAAGCGAGGCCAGCCGGTAACGAAGCTCCTCGAGGGAGGGCGGCACGTGCTAGGGCGGGGATCCTCCGCGGCGGCGGAGCACGTCGCGCGCTTGACGAACGGGGAAGTAATTTGACAGCAAACATCGCGCGGGCGCCGCGATTAGATTACCCGGCGGCGGGATGACGGCTCTTAATATCTCCAGATTATTTTGCTCCCCGAAGGACGTGGGCTGTCACAGACGTCGCGGCGCTCGTTAGGCGGCCCGCCCTTCCTCCCGCCCCCGCCCCGCGTAATCAGGAAGGATCACGTCTGCGGCGGCCGCTTGTTACTGTTGTTGTTTGCGGCCGCCCCGGCCTCTTCTCCAGCGTGCATGTTGAGAGACGAAGCCTAGACGTCAACTATTCGTTAAGTATTCATGCACTATATAGTGCGAATACTGTTATTGTAGCTGTCTGCGGCTACCTGGGCCTCTTCTGAAATGTGCATGTTGAGAGAAGAAGCCTAGACGTCAACTATTTGAAAAGTATTCATGCAGTATATAGTGCCAATACTGTTACTGTAGCTGTCTGCGGCTACCTGGGCCTCTTCTGAAATGTGCATGTTGAGAGAAGAAGCCTAGACGTCAACTATTTGAAAAGTATTCATGCAGTATATAGTGCCAATACTGTTACTGTAGCTGTCTGCGGCTACCTGGGCCTCTTCTGAAATGTGCATGTTGAGAGAAGAAGCCTAGACGTCAACTATTTGAAAAGTATTCATGCAGTATATAGTGCCAATACTGTTACTGTAGCTGTCTGCGGCTACCTGGGCCTCTTCTGAAATGTGCATGTTGAGAGAAGAAGCCTAGACGTCAACTATTTGTAAAGTATTCATGTACTATAAAGTGCGAATATTGTTTCTGTTGTTGTTTGCGGCAGTCCAGTATATTCTCAAATGTCCATGTTGAGAGAAGAAGCCTAGACGTCAACTATTCATGAAGTGCATATACCCTTTCGAGTACGAATATTGTTGATTCCTACGTACACATGTATGTGTTATACATACACACATATTAAAATATTCGCAATTACATGTGTTAGAAATATAATATTTAACGTTTATTCTGAGAGAAGGTTGGGTCGTATTTACCGAATTAATCCATTTTACCCACGGTAAATACACGCTTCGATTCTAGATGATCTACTTTGCCTAAACGAGCACCGAAATATACCAAACAAAAAGGCATCGGAAAACCAAATTGGCGAGATGTTAGTCTGGGTTCGTCTGCACTTGATTGGCAGCGGCGGGGCTGATTTGTGTATGGCGAGGCGGGGGCGGCGCGATTGGCGGGGGCGGGGGCGGGAGCGGGAGCGGGGGTTGGTGCACTGAATCCCTGATTGCATGAGCCGAGCGTGGCCGCTCTACGAATGCACTGCCATCACGGGTTCGGAACTTTTCTTGATTTGACGGGTACAAATTGATAGTTGTTCCACACCAAATAGACTAATAAGATAATTATATATATATATATATATATATATATATATATATATATATATATATATATATATATATATTTATATATATATATATATAAATTTTATTATTAGATTAAAACCAATATTTTTAGCTTTTCCACTTTTTTATTTGACCAGCGACCGGGTTTCGTCGTTACCGACATCATCAGACTGGTCTGATGATGTCGGTAACGACGAAACCCGGTCGCTGGTCAAATAAAAAAGTGGAAAAGCTAAAAATATTGGTTTTAATCTAATAATAAATTAAAAATGCAATTCCATCACGAAGTGTCAGTGGATAATATAAATATATATATATGTATATATATATATATATATATATATATATATATATATATATATATATATATATATATATATATATATATATATATATATATATATATATATATGAGAAAATATAACTAATTCAACCCCTTATCCGCACCCGGTGGTGCATAGAGCACTGCATCATATAAACGCAGTGTTATCTCAAAACGTCAAAACTTCAAAGCAATAAGATTTTGAACTATCATTTTTATTTTAGTTATATCCGAAGTAATATCCGAAGTTCGTTAAACTGAGGTCCGTTATATCGGGGATTTACTGCACTAGGCTTCGGGAGACAGACTGAGCTAGGAACTAGGAACTACGTCTGATTCATGGACCATAAATTAGCAGGTAATTCCGATGGCCGCTGACATTAGCGTTGAGCGAAATAACGTATCTGCAATCGTAAATATTATTTACGGCTGACGTGGATCTAATGATATTAATAATTATATCTGACACGGGAGAAATATATGCGTCCTGTCCAAAATGGAATTCTAGATTGAAGGTTAGATGAACAATAGGCGACTCCAAAACTAGCCGATTCATCATTTTTGACGTCTATTTTGTGTTTCGTGAAGTAACTTTTGTGTGGGTCGATGTTGACAATAGTTGATTAGCTGACTCCGAGATATTTTCGTAATTCGGCACAATACAGAATCATAAAATATGAGAATGTATCGTAATTAGTGTCAACTGTGTTGTAAAATATTATTGTGTGGTACATATCTCATCCTCTTTATTTTTTTCTATCGGTAGGAGGATACAGAAGTATATAACATACATAACACAACATCCACTAATAACTGAGTGCTTAAAAATATAATATACACATATGTTACATATGTATGTACTTAAATGATCCGCACGTTTTATTTAACAAGAAAATAATTGTAATTGCCGTCTTCTTATGAGAATTAAATAGGAAAAGAACGATAGTGAAATACATTTTTTTAAATCTACAATATTTTTAGTAGGTATTCTTTTGTTTTGAATATTGAAAGCATTAACTTTGTGGATCATATTGATATATTATTTCGAGAAATAAAAATACTTTGTGTTCTGATCCACTCACATTTTTATTAACCAACTAGTTTCGGCAACAACCTGTTGCCCTCTTCAGGGTTTAATTTATTACTCTTTAAGTATTCAATAGATACGTCCTTATTTTTTTAAAATCATTGAAAAATATCGCAAATCTACTAAGTATTCCAACTGTATATCGCTCACTCCTTTCAACAACGTCATAATTTATCAAAAAACTAGATTTTTCAGGAGATCGTTTTTAAAGTTTAAAAATATAATATAATGTATTAAAAATTAATATCAAGCCACTTATTGAACTTTTTACTGTGCCACAGATCTTTTTACGTAAAATCTGAATGTTTTTTCTCCATTTGAATAGTGTATTTAAAAAAAATAATCAAACAGTACCTTTTCTTCAAAATGCATAAACAAAACTTAGCAGGTTAATGTTAAGTAAAAAATATGCCGCTTTTGTTGGGATATAGTACATTTTCTGGGCATAACATGCACAACTGAAAATTGACGTTTTTTTTTATATATGACGTTGTTGAAAGGAATGAGCGATATGATTTAATACACATAATAGTTTGTACCCAATAAACATTAAATAGAAAATTGGAAAGAAAAAATCGCATGAATTATTAGAACATACGAGTATTTTATAATGAAAAAAAAAACTAAAATAACTAACACGCCGCTTCTACTCAGGGTAGCAGAGAGAATACAACGCCACACCACTCTGTTTTTTCAAAAATTATTCGCCTCTTCCACAATCATGTATCTCCTTATAAATACCACCGATTATTTAGACTCCTTACCTGATCACATTCAAGTATTTGACATGCTTAATCATGCCTGCTCGGTCTTTCAGTGCTCCCATTTCTACATTCTCCTCATAAATTTGTTTTACCATTCTTTCATCATATATTCTGGTTCCACACGTCCAAACCATACTTTAATTAATTTTATCGATAATGCTTATCTCAGCCTTGCATTATTTCGTTATTTCACCATTCGAACATTCGTATGAGCCTTATCGTCTTTTGCCAGCTCCATGCTTCACTTTAACACGTTAGGGTTGTAACCAGGACCCTATTATGTGCTGCTAGTTTAGTTTTACCCGTTAGGCTTTATTGTAAAATATGGAATTAATAAATAAAACCAAGTTAAATTAATAAGAAATAATATTTTTTCGACGGACGATTAAAACATTGAATAACATTATTTATTTAAACCAAAAATATGGAATACATTTTTAAGGTTAGATGAAGAAAATAACTATATGTACGTACTATCATCCTATTTTTATCTTTATAAACGACTTAGATAATAATAGGACGATATAACGTACATATATAATAGTTATTTTCTACCATTTACTTTGAGTTAGTATATTACGAAAATGGCGCTTTATAAATAATTTAAATTATTGTTATGATTAAAGTAAAAAAGCTTATTTTTGAAAAATATGGGAATCACGTGGACTGTTTGTCGAGCTTTTGGAATAAAGATATGTGTATATTGTGTTATTTTCCCCAGAAACATGCGGATATCACTTCAAGGAACCACTTAAGGTTTTATTGGCATGAAAATAGAGATTATAAAACAAGCTGCATTTGCACTGAACTGCACAGGACCAAGATGCGTGCGGAGAATGACCAAGGCTCTAACGGTTGTTCGGAAACATAATGCACGGAATAAAGGACCACTCCAGGTAGAGATTTAGACCCGAGAGGCTGTCTCTTGTCCCCTGAGCCTGTCCCATATCCTACTATTATCTATTATCCCGCACAGGCTGTTGTCCACTTGTGCACAAACATACTAGAAATATGGTCGTTTGTCGGCATATTATTTTCCTAGAATTAAATTACGACCAAACGGGTTCATTTGTTCGTTTTTTTTACTCATATCCGCTCTCTAATGGAACTTATTTGTTATATCAAAATTTGAAATTCCATATTGTTTATACATATTTCCCAACACAGATGAAGAAGGACATAGAAGTCTGGGCATTTACAGGGTTTACGACCGACATAGGTTAATAATAATAATAATAATAAAACCCTTATCCGCACCCCAATGGTGCATAGGGCACTGCGTCATATAAACGCAGTGTTATCTTGTTAACGCATCGTTTACACATGAAGGAAAGGTGATCAGCCCTCCGCTTCAGGTACCAGTCCAGGGTAATATTGAATAAATATGACAGTGAAAAATCACTGTTATTAAGGTTAATATTATAGGTTAATAATAATAATAATAATAATAATTTTGGATGATTTATATAGCACCATTTTCGTAAAATACTACCTCAAGGGCACTTGCTTATAAAGAATGGATTATGATATGGAAATGAATTATCATAATTTTTTTATCATTAGATAAAAAAATATATATTTATTAAAGAAATACGTCGTCAATCCGATGAGTCTGAAGGGGGGAAAGGTTGGTTTAAGTGATCACTTTACACACGTGTAACATTCACCAATTCTACCCATGATTGACAACCACACAACTCAAATTCTTGGATGTTCGATATATGTATATGATCCAATTTCGAAACGTTGTACATGAATCACTAGAAATTTAGTGAAATTTCTAGTGAGAAAGATTTACTTGTGAGATGAAAGAAGCTTTTTTTATTGAGTAGAAACTCTTTTATTTATGCCCAGACTTCCATATTCTTCTTCATCTACGTTGACATCTCAAAAAATAATATGAAAAATAACTCCTATAAGTGGACATAATCCAGATTTGTGAACAAGTATTTGGACACACTAAAATGTTGAACTTATTATGTAAATGAAAAATAATTATGAATTTGGATATTTTATGTAGCGTCTTTTGTGCCAATGGGCGGGAGAATATAACGAGGACAGTCAAAAAAAGACTTGGCAGGATCAGATCAATCAGAACCTAAAACCTGGTAATGTCAAAAGTCTACTAATCGGAGGGAATGTATGACTTGGTGTATGGATGTGAAGGAAGCTAGGAGTATGTCAGCACAAGAAAGTGTGGCGTGAGCGACAAATGAGTATATGAATTCGTTCACCGTGAAGCGCCCTTGAGGTATTTTTTTACGAAAATGGCGCTTTATAAGTTATCCAATTTTATTATTATTATTATTATGACCTTCAAAGATCTATGTATTCTTACCACATTCCAATGCACTTTTTTTCTTCAAATATAGCATTCTGTAGTTCTGTGTTCATGTAGTTGGAAAAAGAAGCAGAAGAAGACCGAGGAAAACTTGGAACGATCAGGTATGTCGAATACTTGAAAGCGGCTGGGAATGTGGAAGAGGCGAATAATGTTTGCAAAGACAGGGTGGTACGGCGTCCTATTCTCTCTGCCTACCCCTGCGGGGAAGCGGCGTGATGCTTAGTTAGTTAGTTAGTTAGTATTCTGAAAGCGCGAACTTCATTTAAGTGCCAAATTTACATACTTTATCGGTCTTTGAAGCATTTTAATTTTATTTAATAATAAAAATCATCCAGTGATGAGCACACTTAACTTTTAATTGAATTATCGTGCAAATGAATAGTGATAGCTTCGCCAATAAGTTAAGTCTAAATGACTGAGCGCACCCACGGGCAACCACATACTTGGGTGACTATTCATAAATATTCTACTCGGTCATGGCTCAGTCAAGTTATACCTGGTCTAGTCGTGCGCAGGTCACGCAGACGTCTATTTGTTAAGATTTGATGACGTCGAAAATAGAAAATATTAATATGAGAAAAAAAAACAAAACTTTGAGTTTTATGACAATTTCAATGCTTTTTTTTTTAGATAGGAATTGCATTTATTATTTACCTTGCTTATTATGTACAAGGTTTATAGATCATTTAGTGGATTTTTGTTTCTTCTAGCTAATTAAATATGTTTTTATTTGAATCTGTGTTGGGAACAGGAGGAATCATCTAGTGTGGGTCAAATAGGAACTTCTCTGCATTTGCTCATTGCTGGGAGGAAACCACGTAAAACTCCTCAGGAGAAGGCGGACTGTTGACTGTCATCAGCAGACCTTCCGTCATCAGCAGACCTTCCGACAATTTCAATGCTGATCCGTGCTAACGCGTGTAAAAACACACGGCATTAAGATAATATGATAGATACTATTATGGTCTATACTAACTAACCATTACGCATTATTGAGGTAGTATTTTAAGCGCCCTTGAGGTAGTATTTTACGAAAATGGCGCTATGCAAATTATCCAAATTATTATTATTATTATTATTACGCAGCTTCATTGCAAGGGTAGGCAGAGAGAATAGAACGCCCCACCAATCTGTTTTTGCTTAAAATCTTCGCCACTTGCACATTTAAAAAAAAGGAATAATCCGCAAAGCCGCTATTAGAACCATGTCTGCAGGTAGGATAGTAAGGATAGGGAAGGTAAATGTGAAAAATACATCACAAACACCCAGACCAAATGAAAATAAATCATTCCTGAAATTATTTTGCACTTGGCGGGAATCGAGCCCGCGACGCCAGTTTCGCAGTCGAGCGTCTACCCAACTACGCCACGCGCCTGTCTTTTTATTCATGCGTCTTCTCATACATACACGCCGATCATTCTGACTCCTGACCTGACCACTTTCAATTATGTATTTGAAATACTTGATCATGCATATCATAATTTTTTTTAAAAATATATGAAAACATTGTTTTATTTACAATTAACATCGTGCATTATGGTTTTACCACCCTTTATTTTAAAATATACTCATTTCGGCTGTCATGTAACATCAGACACGTGACGTCATGCGCAGAAGACGACTAGTTACGGTTCAATTATGAGCAGACCGGGTACAATAATTCGTCCACGTGATGACTAAGTTCATTATTTCGCCTGTCTCCGTAATGGGCGATCGATGAGGACGATGCTGATGATCGCATCTTGGAAGCGGCAACCGAACAAGAGGACGCAATTATCTCTGTGCAGATGTTTGTGCCGACTTTCTGTTAATAAGAAGCACATGGTCCAATATGGAAGGAACAATAATTAAAGCTTTAAAGTTTTTTTGCCATCCGAGTCTCGGGGGTTTTGAGGCTGACATTGATGGCCTGTGACAAGTGTAGTAATTAATTTTATAATTAACGTAAATTATTTCAAGTTACTGATATGCTCTACGGGTACAGAGAAGTTGAAACAATTTAATCAACTTAAAATAGTCACTAGTCAGTTTAGCTAGGTGAATACCACTATTTCTTAAAATCTATTGTGACACGTGTTTTGTTTGATGCATAACGCATCATTTTTAAAAACGCATGTGAAGCCAAGTCAAAATTTTAGAGTTGTGTTCTTGGGACGTTGAAGAATAAAGAGGCGGTAGAAGCTAAATAATAAAAAATGGTTAGATTTTACCACAAAGTGACAGCCGAATCAGTCACGAGACAGAATAAGGAACACCAGGATAAGGGAAATATGCGAGATCGAAGATGTCGTTAGGTGGGACTGGCAACGAAGAAGACAAAGGTATGCGAATTTGATGAGAATGGAACCATCTATACCACATTGTACTGTACTGTACTGTACATTGTACTGTACGGCCAAGCTCAAGGTAGACGACTCCCGGGAAGACCACCTAAGAGATGGATTGACGCTGGGAATCGAGATCGCAGGAGACTAATCCTTCTTAAAAACAGCCCACAAGGCCTACACCAAGCCGAAGAAGAATTAAAGTAAGCGAAATACATATAATCTGACCTGTTATTAGTTTAAAACCTCTTTTCACCTGTATAGAATGTTTATATGTTCATATTACTTATGTACAATAAAATATTACCTGTTAAATAAAATTGAACAAATATTTCACACATCGTTAAGAATTCTTTCCGTGCATCGATTCAGGTATTACTTTTAACGTATCGATTTGGAAATGAACTGAAACACAATAATTCCATTAGCTTATTTTTTCTACTCTAATTGATGATAGTTTGAATTGCTTATCTGTATTAGTATTCCCAAACAGACAGGTAGTTAATTGATTCCACGATTTATAAATTGCACTGCAAATGTATTCAAGCGTATTGCTAAATATAGAAAATCGATTTTGATTCAAATGTTATTCAGGCTATCAAATATTTCAATGTCAAGAAATAATGTAATTATTTTAAATGTTTCCAACTGATATTAAATAGTTATTAAATATAACTGTTTCTAAAACGCTTTCGAACATTACATTGGCATAATGAATTAAAAAACATTTATCATAATATAAAACGAGTATGTCAGACACGTTTTTCATTATTTATTTACGCGTACCCCCTCAGTGGCCTTTTACATTATTAAATTTATACAACATTTTGAGTGTGTCCAAATACTTGTTCACAAAATCTGGATTATATTTTTAATGTTGTAAATAAATTATCTGGTCGAATTATAAGCTTAAACAATAAAAACGACCTCATGATTTGGACCTCACATACTAAAAAAAGAATTTCTGCTCAGTAAAAATCTTCATTTCATCTCACCAATAGATGTCTCTAGTGATTCAAGAATAATGTTTTAAAAATTAGTTCATATGTAAAGAACTTCCAATAATTTGAGTAGTGCGGTTGTCAATAATGGCTAGAATTGGTGAATGTTACACGTGTCTAAAGTGATCACTTAAACCAGCCTATGACCGTCCTCAGCCCCGTAAATGCCCAGACTTCCATATTCTTCTTCATCTTTGATGAGATGTCAAAAAATAATTTTAAAATTATACATTTGTACATATATACGTGAATTGTATTTTTAATATACTATAATAAAATAACAACTTTACAGTTTTTTCAGGGTTTCATCGTTACCGACATCATCAGAATGGTGGGAGGCTAGACAAAAGTCTTTTTTTTATACATAAGGCAGGGGTTGAAAACCATTGTTTCATATGAAAATTTCTTATGAAATTAATTCAAATCGAGTGAATTTAAGTAGTGTATTATAATAATAATTACATTAGTTCAAAGCTAGTAGAATATTATTATAAAATTCCTGACCCCTGAGCTTTGCTTTCCATGTTCCCGTTATTCTTAACGAGATGGAAGCACCTGTAGCTTCCGAAATCAGTCGTTAAAAAATATAATACTTAAGTGGTAAAGCACAGGTGTTTTAAGTATGATTTAATTTATAATTTTATTATAAAAATGGATTTTTGTATGTAAATTTAAATAATGCATGAGCCTGGAACCATTAGTTGACAACTCCTTATTATTCAATATAGAATTGCGTTATATAAAAATGTGTTTTTTTTAAATAAAAAAATATGTTATTGCAGTTTTTAATGTTTTTTTTATATTTGCAGTTAATATTGCGTGAGTAAAGTTCCTCAAATAGATATTAATTTTAATTTAATTTAGATATTTAACTCGAATTTCAGATCAATTAAGTCACAATGTGGGCACAATAAATAAAAAGCGGATTTTAATTTAGCCTCGCACTGAAATGACAGGTTGTATTATAAATTATAAAGGTAAAGTTATATGGATTTACGAGTTGGGTATTTTAACCCTTACCCCGGTCCTGTGCGGCGCGCGGGGTCGTTATTTCCGTTGAACAGTAGTAGAGTAGTAGTCGGCTGGAGCCAATTATAACTGAAAGGACGCGTTCTCTCACATCAAACCATAACACTAATTAACTGCATCTTTATTGTACTAGTTTTACAGGAACTAGCTGCTGGGCACCGAGTATGGGAGAAAAAAAAAGTTGCCATATTGTGTTGGCTAGATTTCGACCAAAGTAATGGAAGAGTTTCATTTTAAGCAATTATTTAACCAAAATATATATTTTTAAAACTTAGGTTTTACTTAGAAAATACCACTATTTTTTAAATCTATTGTGACACGTATTTTGATGCGTTCCGCATCTTTTTCAAACACCGTATGTGAAGATAAGTCTAAATTTTAAGAATAAAAATGGATAAATTTTATCACAAAGTGACAACCGAATCGATTTATAAATTATTTATAAAAAACACTAAACAAAAATAAAAAAAATAATAAAAACATGTATATATATATATATACATGTATTTATATATATATATATATATATATATATATATATATATATATACACATAAATATATATATATATATATATATATATATATATATATATATATATATATATATATATATATATGTATATATATATATATATATATATATATATATATATATATATATATATATATATATATTAACTTTATTTTTAATATATCACAGAAGGTTTTAATTAATTTCATCCAAGTTCTTGCAATATGCGGTTATTATTATGTCTCAGATATGCATTTTAAGAAAATTCGAGAACAATGAAGAATCGCCTATAGCGATAATTACGATCTATTTATTATGATTACTTTATTCTAAACTAAATATTTTTTTATAAAGTAATTTTAGGAAAATAAATTAAAATGCCAGCGGCGATCATAATTTTCTTTAAGCAATTAATTTCGTTTATTGTGGTAATGCTGATTTTTATCCCTCGCTTTTAATTACACCAGAGTCCAAATAAACTGACACCTCGGGCCATAAACCTTTTATAGAGACGTCTCTCTCCCTGTGATGCATGCTCGCATCTGTGTGAGCAAGACGCCTCTATAGACACTGGTATTATTTCAATTATTAATTTTTTTTTCTAAATTTGCCCCTTCAAAATATTTTTGAGCGCGTTACTGATTCAGTCAACCGCCCCCTGATCTTTTACTGTTTTTTTTTAGGGGGGCTGAAAACAAACCCAAGAAGAAGTCTATTTGGCGCGCCTTTAAAAAAAATGCCCACCCATGCTAGGCATTGCTCATTTCAAACAACTAATTAAATTTATTAGACCCTATCATGTCATATTTTTTTAGTGGCCAAACAAGCTTTAAGTGAAGCTTCGTATAACCTATCATACGTCGAAAGCACGGAGTTCAAAAATACCAACTTTTGCACTTCATAATTCCATAAGGATCCTTCCTTAGAGAGTTAGCTTTTATGTAATTTACGCCACCAATACGTAGGTATAATTTGCCTGTATAAATACCGAAAAATCAAATAAATAACGCTGTGACTAATAAAAAGAAGTCAAAACGCATGAAAATAAAGTATAATGAAGGAACTTGACATATTGGGTCATATATATATATATATATATATATATATATATATATATATATATATATATATATATATATATATATAAATATATATATATATATACATATATATATATATATATATATATATATATATATATATATATAGGCGGTTCGTCATGTTATTATGGTAGAATTCTACCAAGATTTTTCAAAATATAAAAAAATAAAATTGTATTACGGTAATATAATAAAAAAATGCTACAAAACTAAATGCATATTATTAGAATCATACAATGAGTTAATGAGAATGTATCTTGGTATGCGGAACTTGTTGGAATAACTCCGCTTATTAGGGGTTCAGACGTATGTTTTGCGTTATCGAAAACAGATATTGATTGGTTCGCTCACGTGGTTGTGTGTATGTAATACTTCATTCTGATATATGGATTAATTACAAAGATCGGAAGCGATGTGAGGTTGTTATTGAAACAAGAAAGCTCGTTATAAACAAGAATGAGGCCTTAATAAACCAGGCAGGAAGAACAGTGGATAATCAGCGATATTGAAATTATTGGTCATTAGCGTTTGCTGCTTTGCTGAAAGAATACGAAAGGCAGTACAATTACATCAGGATCATTACGCAACATGTCTGAGAGCAATCGCCATAACCTTTTTCATAGCCTTTTCCGAAACATTGTGGACGTGAATTACAATGAAAACGTAATTTTCGCATACATTAAATTAATGACTTCATAAAATATCACTGTGAACATATTTTTTTTAAATTCGTAAGGTCGTTGTCAATGAAATATGATTATTAGAGATTTATTTTTAAACATCAAAGGATATATTTAATTCATCATCAAAAATGACTTGCAAGTCTCCATTCCACTGGGAAAAACAATCAAACGCGAAGTGTGACATAATTTTGAAATTAAGTTAAAAAAAGTTTACATTTATTATGACCTTAAATATATTAACTGAGATACATTTTTTTATCTCGCACCACATCTGAATATAAGAAGTTTTGAATTTAAAATATGTAAACATATCAGAAGCCCAAAACACACACGAGTACGAGAACACTTAATCCCTTACTTTGTTGGTACATTTCTCCTTATAGAAAATACAGCACATGACGTTTTTTGGAACTATAAAATTATTGATTGCTTGTTGGGTTACGGGAAATATTGAGATTTTCTTGTTGACTTTTAATATCAAGTAAATAAATGGTTTGTAGCGTGACCTAATTTACAACATTTTCAGTGTGTCCAAATTATAGGAGATATTTTTTATATTATTTTTGACATTTCAACATGTCCCGTAAATGCCCAGACTTCCATATTCTCCTTCATGTATGTTGAGATGTAAAAAAATAATATGACCTAATTTAAGTATGGAGATTTTCCAAATAAACTGCAAAAAAATGTGAAAATGTGAAGGTAAAAAAAAACATTGTATTAATTAAACCAAGTAAACTATCAGTATCGAATTGTGTAATTTTGTATTGAACACTTTCGCAAAAATAATAAATGCAAACATTTCTATTTACTCGCGTGATTCAGGTGCTATTATAATTGCAATAATCGCGCACTCAATGAATTACATGTAATTAGTATTATTTTATAGCGATGATGTAGTTAATGTATCAGTGTCCATTAAATACGGATTAATGCTTCCTACAAGGGTACTCAAAATACAGTGACAACAGCAGTATCATTGGTTATCAATCATTCCTGTAATAAAGTATCATCCATTTACATGATAAGCAGAGTAAAATCTAACAGGTATTAAATTATCACTCATTGAAGTATTATTATAACTTGAATGTAATTTTTGTTATTTAATTTGATTAAAAATGTATATGGATCAATAAATAATTCAGTTATCGTTTATAAAAGAAAATAAAGCTTAATTCTACCAATTTTGTAAATATTGTGCGTAAATAGGTTTTAAGGCGTGAAACTATTGGTTTACACCAGCGATTCTCAAAATAGGTGATATCGCCCCCGAGAGGGTTCGGAAGGATCCGGGCGGCAGAAGTAACTGAAGATATAAAGCACGTTGTGAAGATCCGTAAATACACCCCCTTCCGAATGCAAAATCAGAGGTAATGTCGTTGTAATAAGTATTTGGAGGGGTTATTGACAAGAGATGTATATTTGTAGGTCTTCACAAAATTTTACAGTAAGGGCATCAACCATTATTTATTTATTGCAATTTAAGCAATGACTCTTCTCCAGCTATTCCTTGCCTGCGATGCACGTAGCGTTCCAACCACCGTAGTGCCTTCTGCTGCCTTAGCTTGATCGGTCCATCGTGTGGGGATCTTCCTATCTCTCTCTTCCTCTCCGGGCTACCAATCACAACCAGTCATTCCTGGCTATCCTCATTGCATCGTAAAGTGGCCAAAGAACTGATGAATTCGTCGTTTACAGACATTGGCCATATTTATTCATACGATAATTTATGTAGCGCTGTTTTGAGTGAGAAATCACTTCTAGTGCTTTAAATAACAACTAGCTTCGATTCTGGAGAGTGTAAGACCAAAGAAACTTTGGGGATACAAAAAAGGAAGAATTTAATGTTTTTTTATCGTTATTCATACAATATAGTTTATTTTTGAAACTGAAATATAATCTAGGTCTTTAGTTATGTTCATTGTATATTTTAATTTAGTTATTATCTTCGCCATGTCTCGGCGGTTTGAATATCTCCAAGTTTGCAGTGTTGTGTTTGGGAGAATCAAATTCCCTGCATTCCCATAGGAGATCTAAAAGGAAAGTAGGTACTCTTTCGCCAACCATTCTATACTTACTATGCTTAGCATAAATAATCATAATTATTTTATTTTAATAAAAAAATGGTATTTTAGGTAAATGAATAAAAAAAACAACACTCAAAACTAAAATAAAACGCACAGTTTGAAAACGGAGGAATTTAAGGCTGAGATAAGCATTATCAATAAAATTAAGAAAGGTGAGTTGAGATGGTTTGGGCATGTGAATCGAATGAGCGAAGAAAGGATAGTTAAACAAATTTATGAGGCGAATGTGGTTGAAGCAGAGGAAAACTTAAAAGTGGTCAGGTCAGGAATAATCGGCGTGCATGTATGAGATGTATGAATGTGGAAGAGGCAAAGATTGTGTGCAAAGACAAATTGGTGTGGCGTGCTATTCTCTCTGCCTACCCCTACGGGGGAATCTGCGTGATGGCGTTTAAATTTTTTAAGTACCCTATGCACCATTAGACGTTTAAAAGACAAACGAGATAATGAAGTTTGTTATTTACATTTTTAAGCCTTGTTTTTATAGCATCGGCTAGAAAAAAACATTAAATTATCCAATAACATAAATGGGTGTACATTTTAATTATTTTTTTTTACTACCGTGCAGTGAACTTCAGCATCCCGCATCTAAATTCACCATTGGACCGCAAGCTGGGTATGTTAATGTTGATAGCAAGAGGAATGTATTATTTATCTTACTTACATAAAATAAATTAAATTTAACACAAACTTGTCTTATTGGTGAATTAATGTCCGGAGTGTAAATCATGAATTAAAGTTACCTGCAGGGCCTATAAACAGAGTAAATCATAGAGACAAGTCAATAAATCGTTAATATGCCACGAATAATAATAGGAATTCTTATTACTCAAAGAGAGGCATTATTATTAATGCACACGTTAAAAACATAACGAGTTTTAATTATTTTACATATGATTTTTCTGACCATAAAATATTTCGTATGATTTTGAAGTTCTGTCTTCAATTTATAACTTCTAAATATAATAATAATAATAAACCCCCTACAACATTTTTAATGTGTGTCCAAATACTTGTTCACAAAATCTGGATTATTTCCAATTACAGGAGTTATTTTCATATTATTTTTTGACATCTCATCAAAGATGAAGAAGAATATGGAAGTCTGGGCATTTACGGGGCTGACGACCGTCATAGGCTGGTTTAAGTGATCACTTTACACACGTGTAACATTCACCAATTCTACCCATTATTGACAACCACACTACTCAAATTCTTGGAAGTTCTGTATATATGAACCAATTTAGAAACCTGCGAGATATAATAGATATGTATAATGAGATAGTGAGTTGTCAATAATGGGTAGAATTGGTGAAGTTACACGTGTGTAAAGTGATCACTCAAACCAGCCTATGACGGTCGTCAGCCCCGTAAATTCCCAGACTTCCATATTCTTCTTCATCTTTGATGAGATGTCAAAAAATAATATAAACCCCCTATCCGCACCCCAATGGTGCATAGGGCACTGTGTCGTATAAACGCAGTGTTATCTTGATCATTAACACATGAAGGAAAGGTGATCAGCCGTCCGGTTCAGGTACCAGTCCAGGGTAATATTGAATAAATATTACAGTGAAAAAAATCACTTATATTTATTTGACCCCCCTGGGAATTGAACCCGGGACCTCCAGAACGGTAGCGGAGCGTGCTGACCATTACACTACGGAGGTGGACGAATATAGATGCCTTATTATATTCTATTGTTTGTTTATTTTTGCTTTGAAATATTTTTTTACAAAAAAGCTATGTTAGTATAAAAAATCAGTTTATTTATTTATTAGAAAAGTTAAATCACAAAGCCCTAAAGAAAATATTAAATATTTTTTTGTTTGTTAATAAAATCAAATCCAGTGTATTTTTGGCATGATTAACTTAATAAATCACCGCAAAGATAAATGTCCATAAAGTAATATTATTTCATATTGCAAGTAACAAAAACAAAAAAAAACACATATTCGTTTTAATCCACATTATGTATGTAGGTTCTAACTTATATAAAGAATAAAAACTTTTACACACTCAGGGAAAAATATTTGAAATTCACTTTTGTGTTCGTATACTAAATTATAAGAAATGGTGTTATATGTATGCACATTTGAAGTTCCAAAAGGATGAAGATTAAACCTGTTTTTCCTTTCAAAATAGGGCAACTGAGCAGAGTCGAAGAAAGGGGTGTAGGCTTTAGCAGTAAGGGAATAATTCTCAAATGATTACTAATCGGGACGAGCCACAACTGCCCTAAAAAAATGTCAGAAATTCCTTCTGAAAACCCAATTAAATATCCGGAAAATGTTTGAAAACGCAACCAAACCCTATCTTTTTTCCGAAAAAATCGACCTCATCCGAAATAGTCCTCCATTGCCATAAATGAAAGCATGAAATTTATTGTGTGTATGTATTATATTATCTGTTTATATAATGTGAAATCGTTCAATGTGCGACGATTGAATTCCTCGGTTTGCGAAATCTCCAACTGTGAGACCGATGTGGTATAAACGATTAAGCAGGAGATGAGACGACTCGACTTTCTTGTTTTATCATCAAAGAAAGAACAAAAATAACAATTTGACAATAACTAATGACGCTTTCTTACATCATTTGACAATCATTCAAATTTCCAGAATGAATGTATTGCTAGAAACAAAATTAGCAGTTTGGAGAATCAATTACATATTTTCAATATTTCTCATTTATGCAAAAGTTTTGAAAAATTACTTTTTTAATATTCAAAATAAGTAAAGAACTGGCATCGCGGGTTCGATTCCCGCCAATTACAAAAGAAAAATTTATTTACAATTGGTCTGTGTGTTTGTCATGTATTTTTCGCATCTACCTTCCCTATCCTTATCCTACCTGCAGACAAGCCTCTAATAGAGGCTTTGCGGGTTATTCCTTTTTTTTTAAATGTTAAAAGTTTGCAACAATTAACCATTTTATGCAATTATTATCATATACAAGGAATAAATTACAATAATTATGATATTCAAAGCTCTTTTTAACTATTGTCGTAAGACAATTATTAGCGAACTTCGATGTATGAAAATTTACTAAAATAAATCTAACATTTTATATAGTTGATTTAAAAATACTCGATTGAACGATAGATCATGGTGTCTCCGCAAAAAACGGCAATATCTCGAACTTTCTTCTTCATAAAGCATGCAGAAGGAACGGGAAAGTATGAAATTGATTTAACAAATTCGTGCTATAAAATATTTAGCCTTGGCAACCCAGACGAACCGTGAATGCGGGCAGGGCTAAGGATCGATATCTGCGGCGGGCCGCGTGCAGTGAATCCGGTAATAAATTAAACCGGGCCCAAACACCGACCGGGGATTGTGCGGCCGCCCCCTTGGTCTCCCCTGGATAAGCCCGCGGGAACATGGCGGGATATGGTTTGGCGGGAAAAGCCAAAAAAATGAACACGCAAATTTAATTTACTTGTCACACAGAGCTAATCGACCATCATGAGGTTTGTTAAGCAGTAATTTCGGAAATCAGGTTGATTAAAATTCAAATAAGTTTAAAATTTATTCGTAAAAAAAAAAAGTTTATAGGAAATACTATGCATAAAAAGTATATATGAAATATGTACTATATATAGGAAATATGTACTATACAACTAACTATATACTTTAAACCTATAAAATATATTTTTTTTAAATAAAAAAAAATATACTTGTACCTATATTCAAATATTTATTTTACAGACATATCTCAAAAATTCATATAAAATAAATGAAGATATTTTTGAAATATAATGCTATGCATAAAAAGTATATATGAAATATGTACTATATATAGGAAATCTGTACTATGCAACTAACAATTTACTTTATACCTATAAAATATATATTTATATTTTTTTTTAAATAAAAAAATATACTTGTACCTAAATTCAAATATTTATTTTAAAGACATATCTCAAAAATTCATATAGAATAAATGAAGATATTTTTTAAATTTAATGCTATGCATAAAAATTATATGTGAAATATGTACTATATATAGGAAATCTGTACTATGCAACTAACAATATACTTTATACCTATAAAAAAAATATACTTGTACCTATATTCAAATATTTATTTAAGGACATATCTCAAAAGTTCATACTGAATAAATGTAGATATTTTAAAAATATAATGCCGTACTAAGACGAAATAATTCAATTTGTCATCATACAAGTTATTTCGTTTTACATTCTCAAATTTTAAAAAAAAATAACGGATTACTATTTAACGTGCAATGAATAAAAATAAACTGCACAAAATTGTCAATATTTATTTTCAAACTACCACAAAATAACAAACAATAATCGAAATGCTCCTCTGTCAAATAAATAAATAATAAAAAATAAGCTAGTCGAGGAAATAAATGTATGAACGGTTTATAATGTATTTATTATTGTACAAGCGTTTTCAATTAGGTAATAAAATTCATTAAAGTTGTTATTTGGCCATTTTGACTAAAAATGTAGATATTTCAGGTAAGGATGGACGAGTGTATGACGACCATAAATAACACGTTTGGGCTATTGTGCAGTTCGGTATGTGTCGCCGCTGGTGCGTGGATGATGCGTCCCGACACCGATTGTCTCGCTGCAAGCAACCCTTATACGGCACAGTCGCCCGATTCCGCCTACGGGCACTTCGCTAAAGTTGCCCGAAATTAAAGCATCAAAGAGTCAACTGCGTTTTAAATTTATAGACAAGCGAAGATGTATACACAATAATTTATTGACAACATTTCGAGTGTGTCCAAATACTTGTTTTAAAAAATCTGGATTATCTCCAATTATAGGAGTATTTCTCATATTATCATATAAATGAAAATGATTTTTTCTGGCGTTTCTCATGTATGTGATTACAATCAAGGATTCGGACCTCACACACTAATAAAAGAGTTTCTGCTCAATAAAAAGCTTCTTTTCATCTCACCAATAGATGTCTCTAGTGAAGTTCTAGTGATTCAAGAATAATGTTTCACAATTGGTTCATATATGTATATAGAACATCCAAGAATTTGTGTAGTGTGGTTGTCAATAATGGGTAGAATTGGTGAGTGTTACACGTGTGTAAAGTAATCACTTAAACCAGCCTATGACGGTCGTCAGCCCCGTAAATGCCCAGACTTACATATTTTTCTTCATCTTTGATGTGATGTCAAAAAAATAATATGAAAATAATTAATTGATTTTTTCTCTGCACAAAAATGTTATCATTCAAAGGTGAGGTACGATTTTTCATTTATATATTTTTAAAGAACAAAAATAAGTCATAAAAAGGGATTTCAATAATTTACCTTTAAGTCCCAGTATTCCTTAAATCGCAACTTGATTTTCTCTAAATCCAGGTAACATTTTACGCAATTGATTTTTTTTTCTTAAGACACCGTTTTTGCATTAAACAAATAAGTTTTTCTTGGAAATAATTATACGGTTTTCAAAAGAAAAGAGTTATCGAAAGGTAAGGAGTTAAACAGACATGTGACCTCTCCAGTTAAATATATTCTGTGTTTGCGAATATCCCCTTAACTAATGTATGTAATATAAACATAGTCATTCAATTTTCTTTGAATTCATTTCGTTCTGTAATTTTAATTTCATTTTAAAATCCTTAGTATTAAAAAACATATACCTACAAATTCAATTAAAAAATATTTAATTTGCTGTCAAACAATTCCCAAACTAAACATTTTTTTAAAATAAGAATTTGTTGTAAGATTGATTAAGAAAGGATATTTTTATATACATTTTTTTTCCATTCCATCTCGTTTCAGCTTTCATGATATTTTTTTTCTTAATAAGTGTATATAAATGAGTTAAAAATAAAATACGAGTATACCATTTTTATTTTTAGATTTTGAAATGTCAATTAATTACCAGGTTGTATTTATAGTTCGGTTTAATTTGTTTTCCCATAATATTTCAATTAAATATTATATTATTTTACAGTGTACATATTTATAAAAGTAAATATATTGTTTGTTGATTGTACTCTATATTTATATTGTTTCCTTATTTTTACATTTAGTGTGTAAATGTTTTATGAATTGATTTGATAACCCAAAAACAAAGTTCATGCTTAAATTGCAGTTTATTGTGACTTTATATTTTCCTTTGTTGATTTTTATTATAAACATTATTTAATACATAAACATTTAACTATTTCAACATTCACTAATAAAATATTCGATATTTTACTACCCTAAAATCAAAACAAACATAGGAAAAATATTTACTGGTATTTTAATCATGAAAAATAATTTTCTAAGATTTGACGCAAATAAAAAACTATGATTTCCTTTACTAACTTTCGAACTAAAATTTATTTCATTTGAAAAAAAAACGTTGACCTGTCGCTACGAAATAAAACCTGACAAGGATCATGTTGCCCTTTTTAATATTATCTCTGAGAAACTCTGACTCAAGAGTCACACTAAACCACGGGACCACAACCCTACACAGTTGTATAACTAAAGAACGAAGAACCAAGAAGGAAGAATGGTAAGTTACCTCGTGTAGTCCGTTTTGCGGAGGATCATGTTACCCTTTTTAATATTATCTCTGAGAAACTCTGACTCAAGAGTCCGCGACACTAAACCACGGGACCACAACCCTACACAGTTGTATAACTAAAGAACGAAGAACGAAGAAGGAAGAATGGTAAGTAACCTCGTGTAGTCCGTTTTGCGGAGGATCATGTTGCCCTTTTTAATATTATCTCTGAGAAACTCTGCCTCAAGAGCCCGCGACACTAAACCACGGGACCACAACCCTACACAGTTGTATAACTAAAGAACGAAGAACGAAGAAATGGGAAGGAAGAATGGTAAGTTACCTCGTGTAGTCCGTTTTGCAGAGGATCATGTTGCCCTTGGTGAAGCAGGAGGAGCCGATGTCGGCCAGCATGGCCCCGCAGCACGAGCACTTGAGGCAGCCGTTGTGCCAGTAGCGGTCGAGCGCGTGCAGCAGGAAGCGCTCCACGATCTTGCCCCCGCAGCCGGCGCACTGCTTGGTGCCCGGGCCGTTGTTGTTGTTGTTGTTGTACTGCTGCATGTCGGGCCCGTGGTGGTGGTGGCCGTTGTTCATGTGGTGGTGCGGGTGGTGGTGGTGGTGCGGGTAGCCGCCGCTGTCGGGGCTCGGCGGGTGCGGGGAGCTCAGCTCCGCGTACGGGTGGTAGTGGGGGTTCATGGCAGCTAGCGCTCCGGCTGCCAGCTTGAGGCCTGGAGCGGCGAGGACGCCTCACGCACAGCCGATGAGAACACACGCCACCTCTGCGAAAGAACAAACGCGTTAGACAATTTGCGAATGCTCCGCTAAAACAGCTCGGCTGTCCAAACTAAAAACACAGTAAGGGACATTTTTTTTTTAAATAAGTTATTTTTTGCATTTTTAGACTAAGTAGAATGTACTTAGTCCAAAAATGTATAATTACGTTTTTCAAAAAAAATGTCCTGTTTTTGTGTTTTTAGTTTTGACAGCCGAGCTGTTACTTGAAAACAAATATATCTACAACATTTTTGAGTGTATTTTACGAGTATGTATTAAATGTTAAATCAAACACTGATTTTTCGACTTTACTAAATTGTACTTTATTGTTAAAAAAAAAAACAAGTAAAAATTACACAGTTCTCTCCAATAAACAGACTCAGCTCTTGTGCTTGGAGAATGACTTATTTTTTTTATTTATTGTTTATGATTGTGGGTGATTAAGTTTTATATATTTTTTAATTTTTTTGTTGTTGTTTTTTTCTTTGATGAACATGCATATAATTAATTTTTAAAAAATAACATTTTAATGTCTTCATGTTTTTAACTGTAGTTAGGTTGTCGAAGTACTTGGTTCCCAAATATTTAAATTACTGTTGGAATTGTTTGATGCTGCATTTTGGTATTGTAAAGTCATTTTGGTATCTTGAAGATGAACTTTTCTTTAGATTAAAGTATAATATATCGTGGGTAAACGGGCAAAAAACGTTAACTAGAAAAAATGCAATTTTGACTAATGATGCAGTATTATAAAGTTTTCAACGTTCTATAATTTGAAAAAATTTACTAAGTCGTTTGAAATGACCTAGGTGACGTTATCCGGGACAGAAAGAAATATAACCTGAGGAAGAGGAGAGCTGACCCCAGCAGTCTACAAGGACAATAAGCTGGGATGTAGCCAGGAAAAAGTACACTATGTAGTTCGAAATGTCACAATTATGTGGTTTTACAAGTAAATTCAACATTAAGTTTAATAGCGGGCATTTCATTCAGGCTAAAAACTTTGAGTAACAGGGATTATTCAAACAGGGATTTAAGGTTTTTACAACATTTTGAGTGTATCCAAATACTTGTTCACAAAATCTGGATTATCTCCAATTACAGGAGTTATTTTCATATTATTTTTGACTGATAATTCTGATTATTCTTGAATCACTAGAACTTCACTAGAGACATCTATTAGTGAGATAAAAATTCAACAGTAGATTCAAGAATAATGTTTCAAAATTGGTTCATATACATAGAACTTCCAAGAATTTGAGTAGTGTGGTTGTCAATAATGGGTAGAATTGGTGAATGTTACATGATGTAAAGTGATCACTTAAACCAGCCTATGACGGCACCAGCCACGTAAATGCTTAGACTTCCATATTCTTCTTCATCTTTGATGAGATGTCAAAAAATGACATTAAGGTTTTTTGCCAGAATTATATAATATTGTGCGTTTATAATACATAAGAAACCCCTATCAGTTGTTTGGTGCAGTCGCCTTATTCGTAAACAATGTGTAGTTTCGTTACAACATGGAAGAAGAGGAGCAATCAGCCAGTCGCAGGCGGTCGGCCAGATACGGAGGGTTGTGAGGGGTCGTGAAGGGGTTGTGGAGAGCCATCCCCCTCCAATTACCGAGCGGGTGCCGAACAAGCCCGAATTAATCTGCAGCCCTTCAGCCAATGAAGCGAAACTGTCTCCATAAAACTTAATTAAACGTCTTAAAACAAGTATTCATTAAAGAATCATCAACCTTATTTACTGATAAATAACCGAATTGTTCGATAATAAACTCACGCGCCGCGTATGGGAGTCGTTTTAAGCTTTTTCGTTGTAATGAAACAGGAAACAATGTACCAAATTTGTGATTTTGGTATATGTAGTTACTCAAAGGGATAATCTAGTCTAATCTACATAACACTTACATTGTTGGATTTTTTTTCTATTGTTTTCATTTTTAAACTAACTATCCCTGTCACGCGTTGCTCTGGCTTAGTCTATTCAAATTTCCATTTGATATCATTTATATTATGTATGTTTAATCTCATAATGCTTTGAAGCAATAAAAAGATTGAAAATCTATAAAAAAACAATGCAAGTAAAAATATGTTTTGTACTAAGAAATAGAAAAAGAAACTGTATATATATATATATATATATATATATATATATATATATATATATATATATATATATATATATATATATAAGTGAAAGCCGATGTCCAGAAGCATTCCGTCCGCCATGAACGATATTGAGCTGCTACGTTCAACATATGGCACGGCCATTGCTTGTAGAAAGCTTTTCTAATGAATAAATAAAATATTTTTATATGTCACAGGTAAAACACATATTACAATTGTACATACATATTTAATATATGTAAAAACACGCACGTATCCGAATGCAACGTTGTGTCAATAATTCTTGAAGGATAATATGATTTTTCTTTAAATGTTAAACAATACAACAAACAATTTTGACATGTTTTAATGACAGTTTTGTTGATATTGATATTTGAAACTAAAAATAAGCTTTTTGTTGGCGCTAATACTGATTGATACATAATATATTTGTTATACTTAATTCAGGAAGGAAACGGTCTAAGTAATTTCTATAAAATGGTTACAATTATTTATTTATTAAATGTGAAGATGGGAATTTTTACATATGGAGTTAGAGAATAAAACTTCTATTTACGATGCAAAAAGGCAGACTATAAGATGAGATAAAATGATCGCGACATTGAGCACGTGTATTCTGAATGGGTAATTATTAAGGTCTGGCCTTTTGAACCTCTTTTCATTACTGTTATTGTATGGCTCATTCCAAAGTCAAATGGACAAATTAATACTCATACATAATGAGAGACATCCAAATATTGTAATCAAAATAGTATTTCAAATTAAAACTGTTGAATGAAATCATTAAGACCGCACTTTAAAAATACTGTATAATAAGATGGTAAAACTATGGGGGATAATTTAAATAATATTATCGTTTATAAAAATGTTTACATATATGCATAAATAAGAGCACATTTTGCACAAATTCAGCGGTATCCTTTAAAAAGATTTCTAAATAATATTTTATTAAAATCGAATGTGGATTCGATATAAATATATTATATGAAATAATAAGTAGTATAATTTAATAATTAAAATTTAAAACAAAGTTACATTTTAATTACAAAATGGAAAATCACTAAGTTAGTGCTTCAAATAAAAATTATAGGTATTAGTTTAGTTTAAAATATACAATCGGATTTTTTTTAATATCACACACCTAGATCAAAACTGTATCAACTCAAAATGTATAATCTTTTAGATAATCACTTATTCAGATTCTACAAACGAAGACGCATATATCAATTTATCCGATTTGTCACGGATAGAGTTCGATTCTCTCTGCCTTCCCCTTCGGGGAAGCAGCGTGATGGTTAGTTAGTTAGTAAGTTAGTACGAAATGTTTAATGTAAATATTCTTTAATATGCATTGTCTATTGATAAAAGAAAACAAGAAACTTCTATTACATAAAGCAACATCACTTTACGTTTTTCGTCTCTCCTGAAAAAGATGAGTTTTTGAGTTGATACTCTTTTGATCTAGGAGTGCGATATCTTTAAATATCGATTTAAAGATTTCACAAAGAAATGTTTATTTTTAAAATTATATTATACATTGATTTATATAATTTTAAATGATTGCCATATTTTACCGAGATCAGAGAAGATTGATTTTTTTCAACAATAAAATTTTATTTTCTCCTATTATTTTTCTTCTCACTTGATTATAAAAAAAACGTGACATTTTACTCCTCGGTTGTATATTTAAGTGATTATTTATTTAGGCATAAATAAATAAATAAGTTATAGCGCAGTTGACCTTGGGATGGTTTGTCATAGCGGATGATATTAAATTTTACGTCCAACATAATTCTAAGTCGCTGTGGTGGTTTTCTGCTATTGTTTCCACAGCAACAATAGTTTAAAACCCCATAATAATCGGTAGCGGAAACCATTCTAAATCCTATAAACTTAAACAAAGATGAACACCACAAATGGGAAACAAATAAAGTGTGTATATTGACTGTGGGAAAATAAGACTGCGAAAAATAAACGAGCATAAATAGGTACGTGTAAAAATGTCAGTGTATATATAAAATAATAACTACATAAAAATAAGTGAAAATATGGAAAACAAATTTTAATCATAGGTAATGAAAGATTTAGATTTAGAGAAGTTATACCAACTTAACACTACATCAATTTGATGGAGTGCCCTTTACATTATTAGGTGCGGAAAAGTGTCAATAGCGGTAGTGAAACATGTGTTTGTTGAAGTCGGTAAAAAATTGCAATTGAAAAATCTTCAATAATTTTAATTAATATGCAAAAGTGACTTGGATAATAAGAGGCTGAAGACCGAACGATTGATATAGATACGCACAACATGATTTTCAGGTCACACCACAAGAAAAGTCTAGTGGTGTCAAATTTGGTCATATGTTTGGCCAAGTGGTCATGTTATATGGTCGAATTTCGAGATGGCAAGACCACGAAACATTTTACGCAAAATGATCAAAACGTTAATATTTAAAACAATTTTATCTCGCATTCACATTATAAAAAAATCAAACCGGACTGTGAAATGAAAAGAAATACGAAGAAGAATTATCGTTCACCTAAATATGACGAGCCTTATAGTAAATCAGTTAAGATTCACCATAAAGTAAATTAGTTAAGATTCACGTTATAGAACTCACATAGTAGATCAGTTAAGATTATAGGTAACTTATGTATGTATTTTATATACACACGAGTATATATTAAGAAAATCTTCGCAAGATTGGCCACAAAATTATTTTTTTGTACAGATTCTGGGGTTTTCTGTGAAACACTGTCAGTTACTACAAACTCGATTACACATTAAAAAAAATAGTCGTATTAAGGTATGATTTTAATATAATAAATCCAATACTCTATAATTTATAAAGAAAAAATAATAAAATATTAGGTACATATAATATAAAAGGGACTTTTATTAACTACTAAATTATACGTAAAAAAAAGGTACGAAATTAAGAGACACATTTCGTTTGGATGTTTTTTGATTAATTTAAAATTCATACCGGCTGTGAAATTGGGGCCACAAACCGGCCATTATTTATGACCCTTGTCTTAACGTTGTGATTTCCAATATTAAAAGAATGGATATAAAACGAGAGAGGGAAACTGATGATGATTTGCTGAATAAATAACTGTTATTATCACCGATTCAGTCATTCTAACCTCACATTACCTCTCCAGAGCCGGACCGCTGGCGCGAGTATAAACACAGCCCAGGGGTGGTCAAGTGTCGGTCCGCCGTAATGCCCATTTAAATAAAACATTTTATAAAAATGTGTTGAAGACTGGAGGCGTCAACACAATCCATAAGTCTTTACGACTTATGCGACATTCCTGAATTGACGCATGATGTAAAAATAAATATCACGCTTAGCGTCTAAAATAAAAAGAAATGTGAATACGCCATGAAACAGTTTATAATTCATGGCCCATTAAATGGCTTGCATAAGAAATATGTACATATTTTCGATTAATAAAAATCCGAATTTGATAACAATAATAAAAATATTTTTTCTTTGCTGCCAGATTTTTTTACGGTGCTATACTTAAATTTTCTACTTGTTACAAAAATAATTACTTCTTATGAATTGTGCAGAATTGTGAAAAAAACTGATAAAAACATTATTTTAACAGTAAGGAATTATTGTCAATATGTTGAAATTGGTAGATGGGAAGTTGACGGTCGATATATGTTACATATTACATTTAAGTTTCGTAATTTTTAATGGAATCGCCTTCATACATTCAAGTAACAAGTATATAGTTTTTTTACCACATTTTTTTAAAATTACAAATGTGGAAAAAACTATGTAGTTGTTATTTTATTATATATAATAATTTTGTTTTAATACTTAAAACAAAATTCTTTACATTTGTAATACCTAAATGAATTACCTAAAAACTTATATAAATAATACTTAATATAAATTTCTGTTCTGATGATAGAACCCACAACGATATTACGGCTGAACTAGATTTCAATGTTATTATTAGTATAATTAAGAGCCCCGGTCTCCTGTAATCGCTATTATAAATTAAAATATTAACTAAATAAGCGAGTACCGTAATTACAAACAGTGTAATTGAACAGAGAAACTGTTAATGAGGGCATCGTGCGGGGGTCATATTACCACCATCTTCCCTGCGTCCAGAGGATCTATGATCGTGATCTATGGCGACCTCTGGCCGATAGACGGCCGAAATATGCCCGAGGTATTCCTTCCCTCGGACAGGACCCCGGGCCCGGGCTTATAATTATCGGGTATGACCATTCGTAGGCGTAAACCGTACAAAGAGCGAATGCATCACGAAGATGTTAATCTGCGTTTCTTTTGTGTCGGCCGGTAATTTCACCGGCCAGTTTGAAATACACCCGAGACTGAATGCCGTGTTATTATTGTTATTTAGGGCCACGCTCTTGTTTCGCATACCCGGTTATTACGACTCCATACAAACATTCGTTTTGTTTCCGATACAGACATTGACGTGTATAATTTATATGTTTTTACGTTCCTCCGATTTTTTTGTCGGGCCAAATAGAAAGGGTCACATCGCCAATCGCCGACACATCGTTTCATTCCTTATAATCTTACTATGAACACGCTATTTTAGTATTAGAACGTTACATGAACTATTTTCATCTGTTAGAACTATAAAAATACTTAACAGTATATAAATTTAATGAGTAACAACAGTACACGAACTTCGTATACCCAAATACAGATAGCAATCAAAACTCAATGGAAGATTACATTTTTTACACTTTTTTATTTATTAAAATCCATACTTAATAACCATAATGTAATATTCATCTCTTATCAGTAGATTTAACAAATATATTTTTGAATTAATCACGAAAAAAGGCCTCATTTTCTTTGAGAAATCAAATATATTCTCTGAAAACAGTTCATCAGTAAAAGTTCAAAAGAGTGATAAAATTAAGCAATTTTTTTTGCGATTTTTCGCTAGGTCCCAAAAATATAAGAAATAATTCTAAATATATTCTTATTTATTTCGGTCGTCTTGATACAAGATAAAAGGCATTTTCCCCCGAAATCGTGCTTTTGGTTAACCTAGCATACAATGTATGACGTACGAAACGAACGAGTTAAGATTTTTATACGAGTTTTCTTGTTTATTTCAAATACCTTTATTTATCTGGGAGCTTAGCCAAAAGTGTAACATGTAGACCGAATCAAAATCTGTCCGATATCCAAGTGTGCTCAGATTGCTTAGTCAGCATCGAACACACTGAGAATCTCGTCCATCAACGTAACCACATCGGTGACAAATGGACTCCGGGAATTATTTTAGAACTAAGTCAGACAAACAAACAATCGAACAATTACATTCGGTTTTTCAATATTTTCTCATTGATATCTCAACATAAAATAAGAAAATGTGGAACTCTAGGTATTTCAGTGCTTACGATCGTCATAGGCTGGTTTAAATGATCACTTTATGCTCAAGAATGGTAGAAACCCATGTTAAACAACCACACTACTCAAATTTCAAAAGTTATATTTCTGCTTCAATTGAAAATATCTTACGCATGCTACTTCTTTGTCACCATCAATGTATGATGTTTCTTTATTAGCAAAAAACCTTTATGAAATATATTCTCTCTGGATTACTTAACATACTAGGAGACGCGTAAAAATATCCTTTTCGATTTTTTTCAAACTTTTATTGTGACCAGTTGTTTTTTATTTACAATTCTTTGAATGTGTCCAAATATTTGTTCACAACTTCTGGTTAGTTAGTAGTTAACATTGTGGTTAGTATGAAGCTCCCTGGAGATGACGGAGATGATAAAATTGCCAATGTTTACATGACTATGACTAAGCGTCCTTATAATAGTATTTTACGAAAATGGCGCGTTATAAAGTATCAAAATTTATAATTATTATTATTATGACTATGTATCTCATACTCACTGATGCGTATTATAAATCACATATCATTGACGATAAATTAATATTTTTACCGATTATCTCCAAAAGACATCATGGATTAATTAATTTCTTATAAATAGTTTGTGGATAGTGAATTAAATCAATTTTTAATTAATGTTTTACTTAGTAAATACCACTATTTCTTGTGTGACACGGGTTTCGATGCTTTCCGCATCATTTTCAAACACCGTTTGTGTTTAAAACAAAAATTAATGAAATTAAATAAATAATAAGGAAATTGTGGGCTAAGTGTATGTGGTTCATTTTACATAATTTATTGGAAATTATGTAATTTTAAACAAATAAACAATTGATATTTTCTTCTCAATATTATTAATATTTAAAGCATTTACTTTGTGGTTAGTCATTTTTACTTATTTATTTTTTTACAAAAATGTTAATAATATTAGTATATAACCACTTACCGAGATTTTTATGTCTACCTGTTTCGAGTCGTGCCCGTCTCTTCGTCAGGACAATTGTCCTGACAATTGTCCTGACGAAGAGACGGGCACGTCTCGAAACCGGTGGACATAAAAATCTCGGTGAGTGGTTTTATACTAATATTATAAACATTTCAGTAAAAATTTAAATAAGTAAAAATTAATCTTTTTATTGAGAATTCTACAATTTTCTCGGCCTGTCGAGAGATCACAAAGAAGACGCAACAGTTGAGAACAACACGAACGATTGGGAAGTGTCGGGTGGTAGGGAGGGGGGACGCGAGATGAGAAGAGGATAGTGGAAGGCCGAGACACGAGGGTACGAGTCACGCCGGCCTTCGGGGGTCAGGTACGGGCGGGGTCCCTTAATTGTTCAACATATCGGCTCTCGTTTTAATGAAGATTAATAAACCCGACTTGCTAAGCGATGTTTAACCCGGCCTAAACGAGCGCCGATGCCGAAATGTTGATGGATGACGTTTTTAAGTGAGAACTGCATGCAAATATTAACATATTTTTATTATGTTATCGGAGTTTTAACGCCCGTGAGCCAAACGCCAATTCGGAATCACCATAATTTTTGACGCAAAATAACATAAAATAAATTTCTCTTAACATTATGGCACGTCTCGAAACCGGTGGACATAAAAATCTCGGTGAGTGGTTTTATACTAATATTATAAACATTTCAGTAAAAATTTAAATAAGTAAAAATTAATCTTTTTATTGAGAATTCTACAATTTTCTCGGCCTGTCGAGAGATCACAAAGAAGACGCAACAGTTGAGAACAACACGAACGATTGGGAAGTGTCGGGTGGTAGGGAGGGGGGACGCGAGATGAGAAGAGGATAGTGGAAGGCCGAGACACGAGGGTACGAGTCACGCCGGCCTTCGGGGGTCAGGTACGGGCGGGGTCCCTTAATTGTTCAACATATCGGCTCTCGTTTTAATGAAGATTAATAAACCCGACTTGCTAAGCGATGTTTAACCCGGCCTAAACGAGCGCCGATGCCGAAATGTTGATGGATGACGTTTTTAAGTGAGAACTGCATGCAAATATTAACATATTTTTATTATGTTATCGGAGTTTTAACGCCCGTGAGCCAAACGCCAATTCGGAATCACCATAATTTTTGACGCAAAATAACATAAAATAAATTTCTCTTAACATTATGACCTGTTGAATTTCAAATTGAATGGATAGTGCCATCATAAATATAACTTAAACATTATTAAATTAAGTGGATTTATTTTGGCCATGAACACTTACGACGTTAAAAGTTTATCAGTTGTAAATTCAGGGGTTAAAATTCTTACTTCTTATTTATTTAGCAAAAAAAATAATACTTGGTATATACGACTATTTCTTAAAATCTATTGGGACATGTGTTTCGATGCATTGCGCATCATTTTCGGATGATGCGGAATGCATCGAAACACGTGTCACAATTTTAATAAATAGTGCTGTTTACTTAGTAAAACTTAAATTGGAAATGGATATATATATATATATATATATATATATATATATATATATATATATATATATATATATATATATATATATATATATATATATATATATATATATATATATATATATATATATATATATATATATATATATATATATATATATATATATATATATATATATATATATATATATATATATAGTATTACCACAAAATGATTGCGGAGTCAATCAATGAAAATATTAATGCATTTGTTTCCTAATATTAGTTATAATCACATATCTTCTTAAATTTAATCAAGAATAATTATCTTAAAAACACAGATTACAAAATTGATCGTAAAAGTAAACATTGAAATATTGGCATTATCTACTTCCAAATCATATTTGTTTTCTAATTTTAATTTAAGTTTACTAAGTTAATACCACCATTTAAATACTTTACTAAGTAAAACTAAAATTAAACATAAATAGAATTTACCACCAAGTTACTGCCGTATCAATTAACGAAATCATATTTGTTTTCATTTGAGTTGAAAAAAAAACTGTTTGAAAGAGTAATATATTTAGTACAGATTTAGCATTTGTTGTGTTAGCTCAGAAATTAAATTTAATACAAATAAAAATCTCGATCAAATCCACGCATTGAGTGTGAAGAGATACTCGTAGGGGTGAAGGAATAATATTAAGTAGCAATATGGGAGAGGCTCTCTATATCTCTGATCGCGGTGTATACCTTAGAACCGGTTTCGTCGTAAGCCATACAGCCTTAAAGCCCGGCACCAAAAAAATATCAATCAAACCAGTCGTCAAATAGACTTTATTGTGCAATCAACAATGACCATTAAGAAGGTTTAATTGTCGGATGATTACCAGCCCGGGTTAACGAGATCGAGAAAATAAGGAATGTTCGCAGGTAACGTACAAAGTTTTATTTCCTTTGATTACCGCCGGCAATGACACGATTGCGATTCCCGTACCAACGAGATCTTTAGCGATTCTAAGAACTCGTCCGGTTTATTCCGACCCGAGAAACTTTAGCTGCGACCTTCAGAAAAATGGAGGTAATTGGGGTTTCCGTAGATACGTATAAGTATGAACAAACCACATAGCACATATACAGTAAATAATTCATGGGCAACCGATAACGTAACATAGTATTATGTTCTGTTGGATAGTGTTGAATGTTAGAAACAAAACATAAATTACACGAATAAAATACAGTGTAAATCATCACGGTGAATTAAAAAAAGGGGCGAAAATTACTCAGTAGATTTTAATTACGGTGATGAATGTATTTTTATTTATACGTTTTCAATGTATAAAATATAATTTTATTACAAATATTAATATTTTTCGTATTATAAGGCATTAAAGGTAATTTTATTCGTACTTATTGGCAAAGTTTTTGTCAGTATATTAGGTGAGATAAGTAATTGTCTATAATTATAAGCAATAAATCCAAACATAAAGGATTACAACGTGTTCGATCCAGTTTTATGCGCAAAACATTATTGTAAAATTTATCTTAAATATGTAAACTTTTAAAATGTTAATACTTACGGGTTATACAAGAAAAAAGCAAAATCTGAAACCTACTCAAATATGTGTGAGAAAGTAAATGTGTATAATTTCAATAGTAAACATTTTAAATTTGCGAAAAATGTATGATGTCCCTAGTTAAGACTACGACAAACGAAACAATATTTTATTTTCATGGTAGAAAACGTCCGGATTTTTAAATATTAATAACTGAAATATAAAAAAAAATGCGCGTTGAGCACCATGCACGTGGTAGAAGTGAAACTTCTAAAAAATAAAGAATAAGAGAGAGAGATGGAGAGATAAAGAGAGGCGTCATAATGTACGAATCTCTTTCCCCTTCTCTCTGAGTTATATATTTCTTCTCTTTCATGTAACGAAATGTGCCTAATAAATTTGACGTGTCCTTGAAATTTCACTCTCAATTCTATTCCAGTTATCGATTATTGATTTGCCCCAAAAGAAATTTTACTTCAAAAAATGTATCTGTATATTAATTACCACGGTTTTGCTAGTATTTAGTTTTAAACTTGCAGCAGTATATCCCCTACCAATTAATATTTTTCTCCTGGAATACTCGATTCAAAATATTTTGTTAACAAACTAAAATACAAAAGGTTCTGAATAGCCTCGCAGGAGTATAAAAGCGCTCGTTATTTCACTAAAAATCTCGCCGGCTTTGTACCTACTGAAATGATAATTCACGTTGTTTCCTGGTTATTATTATTGAGGTATTTGGGTCTGCTCCTCTAATTCCGTTTCCACTGTGTTTCGACAGCTTTTATTATGTTCACATCATTAAACTTATTTCATATTTTTGTGTGTACGACACGCAGTTAAATGGAATATACAATGCATCGTAAACCACACTCTGACGTATGTTTAACTTACTCTACACAAAAAAGAACATTTTAATGCTTCTTCCATAAAAGCTCTCATTTAATTTGAATACGCGCGTGACGCCATCTGATAATTTCCATCATAAGATTACTATTATTATTATTAAATTAGTGCAGGTATAAATGTACGTGTAAGTATTTTACAAGTTGATTATTATATTATTTGAATCGATGGATGGAGAGGGCCTTCCTATTACATCATAAAAAGAAGAAGAAAAACGTTCTTTCGCATCAGTGAAATGTCGATCTATTATATTTAAAAAACACATTTTTGTTAGTTTTTTTTACAATATTCAATCATATTTTTACAAAGGTTATTAAAACCAATATGATATTTCGACTTAGGGCATAGTTGAATTTGGTAGGGATTTAAAATATCCAATGATTAAATCCGTCTTATCTTGTCTATTTATTTACAGATAAGCATGAGAATAGTAAGTATAGATAGCATTTTTATGATTTCGCTTGAATCTACTAAAAGGGATACTATACTTATATTATGTACTTTAAAATACGTACGAGTATGTTTAAAGTTTGGCAGATATTTAATCGTTATTTTTTCAAATTACACAACGGCCGATTATTTAATTTACCAACCGTGAATAGATGTTCTAAAGTGAAGAAAACGAAATACACAATGATTAGAGATTTTCCGCTGATAATCCCAAGAACTCGGATTGCAGATTGCAGTCCAGAAATAAAGTGAACGCCGCTCACCAAGTTGAGGTATTAAGTTCGTTCAGTTCTTTGACTCCGAAGTGTAGTTGTAGCCGTATTCAAAGGCAGATCGTAAAAACAGAAACAACGGTCGTAAATATGACACTAGGAAACATCGGGACTATTCTGAGTGGCCTAACAACACGAGACCATGCCTCACAATAAAACATACTGTGATCTCGATACAGGCGGACTGAGGAATTCCCGGACCGTTTCTGATTTCCTGGTACCGTCATTACGTAAACGCTGTTTTGATTCGTACGTATTAAAAACACACGAGATTAATGAATGTTTTCGTTAGTTTCATGGCAGTTTCCGAAGGGGTAGGCAGAGGATGGTACGCTAAAAGGTGTCATACAGTGAGTTGCACTTCTGCTAGAGAAAAAGTTTGACGTAGTTTTCATAACAATTGCTCTTGCGCTTTGGGGAATAAAAAAAAGAGTATCCTGTTTTTTTTTTTAAATATTAAGATTAAAATAAATGGTCATTTAGTCAACTACCCCTTTTTTATGTAATACAATGCCATTTTAAATGCAATAATTTTTTAAGTACATTCATAAAAAAACATACCTCTGTATAGACGTAAATAAATTCTATAGTTATAATTTCAAACAGTTAATGTTCAGATTATATTTCCTTAATTATGTTCAAATTTACCTGCCTGTGAATTGTAAACATATTCTTTTTGACTTTAATGTGTCTAATAAAAGTTTTTCAACCAAAATAAAATACATACTTAAATGAATACCAAAAGAGATAAATTCAACCTACTTAAATAATAGTAAAAACTGTTTAATTAGGTACATAAATAACAAACAATATGCCATATAAATGTTTAGTGCATGTTTTACTATGTTCGTGTACACATATCTATGTACTTATTTTATACTTTTGAAATGAACGTTTTTATTGTAACAGAGACTTTTAAAAATATTTTTTACTGTACATATAAGCCAGTATTAAATTCAATTGGCAATTCAAGGTAACAATATTTTAATAAGAAAAATATCCCAGAATCAAGTTGAATCCAGGTTATGAAGCTTAGTAATACAATGTGCCACCAGCAAAAATGAATACTACATAAAGTAGGTAGGTAGAGGTAGGTTGTTACACGAGTTTCAAAGATGTTTATTTGTTTTAATCCAAAACGTGAATTAAGCATTTAATTAATGAGTTATTTTTGATTGGGCTTAGTTTGTAATAAACTCGAGGGAAAAATTAAAACCTGAGATTAAATTTAATATAATTTTTATTAGAATATTTATACGTTCTATAAAATAATGCAATTAGAATAAAACTTAAATATTAAATGGCGTAATTGATGGCCCAATTTTAATTCGCAAAGTAATTTATAACGAAATTTATTACAGTGATACTACCGACCAATTACCATTTATTTATGATATCTTTGCAATTAAAGTAAAAGAAATCAGAATTCGATCATATATATCGAAAGCGGAGTTTAATTAAGCGTTATAAACGTGAAATATGAATATGAAGGCAGATTTTATGACTCGGTAAAGCGAATGGCGTGAGATGGCCATTTTGAAACTGAAGTGGAAATCCAGCGGTTAATAAATCGCACTCCACACTGTAATAATAATTATACTTACAAATCGCAATGTTAGAAATGTTCTTCGTTTTGTTGATCAAGCAACTGTTAAATTGGATATCATAAATCTCGACAATTGGTGCATGAGGAATGGTAACGAATTTCGCTAAACGCCGTACCCAGATACCGCCGCACTCTTTCGTCGGTCGATTTTCCCATAGGTCGCCAATCAAAGTATTAATTAAATAAATTCAGTTTTCAAAACGACGAGCAGATATTTTCATACATCAATATTAGACTTTTATCCGTTCATAATTAATTTCCGACACAGCCAAGATCAATATCAAAGATTTTAATTAAAACTATACAATCTATAAGTACAAACAAGTATACATAAAAACTCAGTGAATCCGCTAAACTTTCACAATTAATTCTCGCATGGAAACTTTTTGATTGATCCAGAAGGGGGTGAGGTTCGAAGCCGAGAGGGAGTGGGGATAAAATCCGCTCCCTTCCCTCCCCGCCCCTCCACCATCCCACCTGCCCCACTATCTAATAAAGCGCGCCGATTAAATTGCAGGATCACTTAACTCTTTCATGAATTCAAACTAATTACATTTTTATTTTATTTTATAACCTTTTTACTGCGAAGAGTTTACACAAGAAATGGTTCCGTTTGGCACTAACCGTGTAAATATTCACTGTGTCCTTAGTGCAACTTTAACTCGTTTCGCTTTCGTGCAAAGGTTAAGGATTCTATTCTTGGCACCAAAATAAAGATTCGCTTTTACAATTAATTTAATGTATCGCCTGGACTGGTATGTCAAGATCCTATCATTATTTATTTAACGAGAAAAATTGTACAATGCATCAAATAAATTTACCCCAAATCCTTATGTGTCATTAAGAGTGAATTATTTTTATTATTATTATTATTATCGGAATAAACCATTTTCAATTAAAATCTATAAACTCAGTTTAACAGACATTACGTAGGTAAATTTGTGATACATAATTAAGGCTTATTGGTCTTCCATATTCCATAAACATATATTAAAAAAAAAATAAGTGTGAGATCCAAAGCACTGTGTCCCTCTCCAAGCACAAGAGCTCAGTCTCTTTATTGGGATTTTAAGATTGTAAGTAGAAATGTTTAGAAAATGAACTAAAGTTGTAAAAAAACTATTGTAACCATATTAAATAATAAAAAATAAAATAAACATTAAAATTGACAGTTTGATGTCTGATGACGTATGGGGAATGCGTCTGATACATACATACTTAAGTTATGAAATTATCGTTGAACTTATTTTAAGATTTCGCTTTTTAATGACATAATCATTCATTGACGGTACATATAGTAAATACTCAACAATAGCAAACAATAAAATAAAATGGTCATTTTTAGAACTATAAATGATTAGTTAAAAATATTTAACTTGCTGGCCGTAACCATTAAGAATTCCAAATGTGATCATACTTTTAAGAACAGTGTCCGTCGATGGTTGCTTCTCATGGTAGGGACAAGGTGGAAACAGACCTCATTAGAGTCCAAGCATAATATTTGTAATTATTTTATTGTACAACCTTTGTATTGTAAATCGTAATTAAATATAAATAATAATATAATAAAAACCCTTATCCGCACCCCAACGATGCATAGGGCACTGCGTCATATAAACGCAGTGTTATCTTGATCGTTTACACATGAAGGAAAGGTGATCAGCCCTCCGCTTCAGGTACCAGTCCAGGTTTATAATATTGAATAAATATTAATAATAATAAAACCCTTATCCGCACCCCAATGGTGCATAGGGCACTGCGTCATATAAACGCAGTGTTATCTTGATCGTTTACACATGAAGGAAAGGTGATCAGCTCTCCGCTTCAGGTACCAGGCCAGGGTAATAATATTGAATAAATATTACAGTGAAAAAATAAAAAATAATAATAATATAATAACTTATATTTATTTTAACCCCCTTGGGAATCGAACCCGGGACCTCCAGAACGGTAGCCGAGCGTGCTGACCATTACACTACGGAGGCGGACAAAATCTGAATTATATATTGTAATCTATAATATCTAGTAATTAAAATAAAAAATAAAAATACTATTGTATTAACATGTAAGTATTTCGGCTCAACACAGGCTACGCTTAAAGAGCCGTAATACATATAATTAATAAAATGTAAAAAAATAGCATATATGTACCTAAAATACTTAAAATAAATTTAAAAAATCACACTTTCAATTTAATTGAATTTATGTACCTACATTATTAGTTGACGGTTTGATTCGTGGTCAGTCAATGTTTACTCGATGTAGATTTCCGATATTGCCGTGTTGGTCAGTATTCAATATCTTAAAAATAGCTATCACGATCGGAACTCAACGTGAGAACTTTTATACGCTTCGTATAAAATTACCTTCAGTTCAAAACTGGTAATGCTAAAGATCACAGAGCAAGGTTAGTCTGATACACAAAATCGCGCGATTATATATTTTTTTCTGATTTAACGAATTATTTGATAATCTGGAATATGAAAAAGTCGAGTGAAGAAGCTTGGAACAAGTTGGACATTCCAGTTATTTCAACTAAAAGTTAAACGTCATTGAATTATTTCCGACAATTTTTAATAATAAATTTATAAGCATAGAAACGGACTGGCCATGTTACTTAATCTGTTCGTTTGACGATGAAGACATATAGAACATAAATAATTATTTATAGACGACGAATTTTTTTAATGACATTTTTAACCGTGTAAAATTTACTTTATGTTTTACTTTCTTTTTTCTACTGACATTATTGCGCTTAAAAAATTGATATTGTAACGAAAAGTCTATATTGAAGAAAATAACGCCGGTCCTTATTTATTTTTCTAAAATCCCTCAGTAAACATAACAACCATCGTAAAGCATTTTGAAATCAATTTACTAATGATAATTTATATCAGCACCTACTTGTACAATATTTAACGGATTTTCTCTGGTGTATGTGCTTTTCCATAGGTAGACAGATCCAAGAGCTACGGACTTAACGCATAACAAAACTATTACTTTATTGAAATATTAAATCGTAAAGAAATACGTTGTTGACAACATAAATTACATTCATATCGAAATATTACTAATCTAAAAAAAACTTAAAAAAAAACCCATTTTAATATTTTCACTAAAAATAGGGAAAATGTATAATTGAGTGAAAAGTAGAAATAAGAAGGTGGAAGAAGTGTTAAACCAGCGTCAATGATGTGAGAAATAATAATAAAGATAACATCGAAGCATGAATTCTAATTTGAAAGTCCTGCGGAGTCAAACAGTAGAGCCGTTTTAATGAGGCCAATTCCAATAAAACGCAATTAATGGACTTGATCCTATTAAGTGGAATGGATTTCACTTTCATAAACGGGGATTCAAATTACTGAAGAATTCAGGAAGGTTTTCCTATTAAACTCTTTAAGTATAATAAAGCACTCGATTATTTAATTAACTCAAGTGGCCCGGCCTCCATTATAAACAATTTGAACCATTGAGTTATAAGTCCCTAAATTCTGACGCACAGAAGCTCGAGAAATGTTATGACAAAATGTTATAATTATTTTATCGACACTTATTATTTAAAGCTCGATACAAATTATACAATTTCGATCATTTATTATTGCTGTTAATCAAATAATAATAATAATAATAACTCAACAAATATGTTTAATATTTTAAAATATTAAGCACATTTGTAACTTTAGCGTATGTTATTTAAATTAAATAAAACCCAGGGGGATTTTTTTTTCGTATCATTTTATTTCATTGCCTTAAATAACGTTAAATATCTATACTAAAATATTATTAGTACGATTAGTTCCTTGTATGAAGGAATAACATAATTATTTGACTATATTCACTATCTCTCATATGGACATCAAATATGCATATCACCGCATCGAATTATAGGTGTATTGTTATCTGATTTCACAAAGTGATTTTTTAGAAGCGACGAGCTTTTTCTTTTATAATTACCTTGCATTTAAAACTACGGAGTCTCAAATTGTAACGAGAAATGCACAAAAGACAAAATTATGTATCTACTCACAAGGGATCTATCTACTACTTCTTGAATCTATTTAACCTTGAGGTGAAGTACGCAAGCCTATAAGATTCATATGTTATATATGTATGTCAATCTTATAGGCTTACATACAAAATTCTATGACAAAATAAGAACGTAACATAAATGATAAAACGAAATTAAAGTATACTAAAAGAAAAGTTGTAATTGAATCCCCTGTAATTTACTTACATGGGATCTACCGATTCACTTACATGGGATCCACCTATTTCATTTACCCGTTTTTCGTCTAATTAAGGTAACTCTATACATTATTGTATGTACGCCAGTATCCTTGCCGGAAGCACGAAGGAATATAAAATGGCGTTCCTAATTAAGAAATAACAATCAAATGGCGTACTTTTAACAAGAGCGTTCGTTATTTTGAGAGTAGTAATTATGCACACATTTTTGTATATAAAAACCACTATTTGCATAATTAATACCGGTACAGGATGCACGCATAATGAGCGCTATTTAGCCGTCTTACTTAGTAAACTGAAAATATATATTTCAAGTAAATAATTACAAAACACACGTTAAAGATCCGCGATCGCTTGCAGCGATAGACCACGTTAATTCAAATCTTGAATTAAACGTAATATAATTAAAAATAATTAGACTTAGCTGTAATTTAAATAAACATTAGAATTTCTGGCACGAGAATATTATAATTACAATACATTACCAAGTGTTAAAATTAAATATTTCAAATCAATAGATTTTTTTTTCATACAAGAACTAAAATATACCTAGTGATAATTTATTTATTATACACAGGATAAGGATAATTTTATAAAAATATATAGATAACACAATTCATGAAATCTTCATAAATATCAAGTAGATTTAAAAAGTTTTATTTTATAATTAACAAACTGCGTTTCAATTTATTATTAAGGTTGAAGGTGGATACCGTCATTATTGAATATATGTCTTACAAAGAAAAAATATGTTGAGACTTAGGTAAAATATTACAGGCATTATTAACAGCTAATAATGTGTAAGAAATACTTAATTAGTATTAAATACGGCACCTTATATTAATAGTAAATAAAACCAAAAAAAATTGCCCTATATGGTATAATTTTCACATAAAAAAACAAATAAATATTGATAATGTTAAATGATTTACAGGTTATATAATTATATCAACGAACAGTTAAATTCTCCAATAAATAAGTATACGTAAAAATAAATAAATACCTTGAATTGGAAAGCTGTTAAAACAGTAAATACAAAAAATGTTTTGTTATCAAAAAATAATTTCCAATACACTCAAAGCTTTGATTTCAAACACGAGGGTGCAATTCAATATGAAATTACCTCAATATAATATGTACACATATACTGAAGTGAGTTCGTGGAATTTCACGTGTGTATTGTTAAACACACCCAACTTAGGATCAGGTGTGCGAAACAGTTTTAATTAGTGTTTCGAACATCAATATACATTTAATGTACTTGGTTTTTATTTGAGAATTCATAATATTTTCGTATTTGAGAGAACAATTATTCTAGCTTTTTTATTCGGTAAGAAAATATTATGAAAAGAAGAAGAATAAAAAACACAGCAAAATTTACACCTATTCATTTTCAGCAAATACATAATATGGGGGGGGGGGCAGCAAAATTTATAAAAACAATAAAAGGGCTGAGTTGGCAATGTATTTATACATATCTTTCTTTTAGTTACATCCTACATAGTCCGGTATACATTAATTGGCCGCGATATAACTCTGTGTCAGGGTTTTTCTAATATGCAGTGTTGGTGAATCAAAACGATAAAATAAGACATAACTTTTTATCATATTTAAATAAACAAATAAGTCATGTATTGTCATAAGATTCAACGAAAAAAAGTGAGATTTTTATATTCATGAACTCAATCATACTGCAGAAAAATGACTTCATATTGTATTTTATTTATTGTAATTCATACAACTATTTTAACAAGCCCAATAAAACATAATTCGATTAAATATCAATGCGAATTTTCGGTTTTGAGATGTTGGATTCTTGGTAATTTTGATATAATATGTATTTATAAAATTCTACATTAGAATATCTAACCTTCGATAGAAGCGCAAGAAGAAGAAGACCCATAACAGGAGAAAAACTAAATTAATTGACTTAAAATGAAAATAATTTTACCTTAAGAAAAATAATCAAACAAAAAAAAATCTATTTATTGATTTGGCGTTTAATTTGTAGAACTCCACTTTAATTTATGTATTAATTTAAAAAAAATGAGAGACTTAAAAAATCTGTGTTTGATTTAAAATTAAGACATAAAACAAAAAATCTTTGATTCTTATTGTTTCGGGATTAACTTTGTGAAATGACATTTTGATTTTAAAAAAAAAACACTTGTATAATACCACATATTGTAATGATATAAAATTGTATAATACCACATTTTTTTTTTTTTTTTTTTTTTTTTTTTTTTCATAATACATAGATACATTCAATATACATATTCATTTCATATACACATTTATTATACGTATTACGGCTCTTTAGGCATGGCCTGTGTTGAGCCGAATACTAACATGGTAATACAAAGATTATATATATATTTTTTTTTAATTTTTAATATACATATATTTTTTTAAATGATTAGATTATAAACATAACATACAGGAGATACAAAAATAATTTATGTTTTAAGGTTTTTCAGTGTGATAATTACACCTGGACTTTAATTAATTCACTTTCCACCTTGTCCCTTCCAATGTTAAGTAACCATCGACGGACACTGTTCTTAAAGACCTGATCACTCCTGGAAATCTTAATCTTTAATCTTAAATCTTAAATCTTAATTATTATGAATTGAAATAAAAGTGGTATTATACAAGTGTTTAATTTTTAAAATAATCAATTAAAAATCTTATGTTACGAATTCCAACGGTTGCGAATGCATGCCAATCTCCCTCATTGTAGTAAGGTGGGGTACAGGGGTGCAACTAGCGTGCAGCGGTACGTTTCATTTACTAGGGGAGGGGAGGTTTAGAATGCAAAATAATTTAAGTGGCTGGGTACCAAATAAATTTATATCGTCCAGGCCGCTTGTGGAGGGGGGCACTGGCACAATAGGACAGAGCACTAAACGATATGAATGATTCGATATGTCGCCATTATTTAATGAGTTTCGTCACTTTCGGATAGATACATCAATTTGATCCGAGCCTTTTGTGTCCAATGTCACCCCCGTGTTTTGATACCTCCAGCAAATAAAGTCGTATCTGCACAACCACTACGAACAGGAGCTTTTACACACAGTAAAATTAAATACGAAAAGCAAGATTTTGGAAATTTGATTTTATTAATTGCGTGATGATTAAAATTTGATTATTTTTAGGAGAATATTGTAATTTTGGAATTAGATTATTTGGAATAGAATTAAATTATTTGAGTGTTTTTTTCGATTACATTTATTGGATTACCTTCAACTATTAGCATTTATTTTTAATTTAAATTTTACTTAGTTAATACCACTTATATTGGTATTTACAAAGTAAAACTTAAATTCCAAATGGATAGATTTTATCACAAAGTGACCACCGAATCAATTAATGAAATTATTAGCATTTATGCTTACATGTGTAATGACAGAGAATAAGGATTACTTTGGAATGGCATTAAACTGATTAAGATTTATAAAAATGTTAAAGTACACTTTTTCACAAGTTTAAGTTCTTATGACATAAATAAATATTTCAATTCTTTAATATTTTCAGGTAATCCTTAATGGCTTGTTTTGAAAATAAGAAAAGGGTTAAAACAGTAGTGGAGCTTCTGACTCCGTGTCCGAGGTGCCAAAACATGACCGATTTGAAGAAATTAAACAGTAAGTATATGCAATTAATACATTCATACACCGTTGACCATGAAATCGATTTAAAAAATTGGCAAGGGATATGTTATGTGATTATGTATTTATTGGCTTCGCTTTTAACAAAGCTTAGGAATAAGTTATTTTTAATTAATTAGTATTTTTGAGCACTGAATAATATTGAGACACTTAATTAAGAAATATGAAATAAATTAACAAATGGGTAACCAATTACTGAAGATGAATATAACAGATAACCGAATGCCTTTTTAATTATCTAAAAAACTGTCGGAGCTAATGGTATTTGTGACACTCGGACTGTTTAATTAATCACTAAAATATAAGCTTTACGCCTGCTTGTAACTTCTAATGTAGAATGTTCGATTTCTTTATTCCGTATCATAAACATTTATAGCGGGAATTACGAAAGACTTTTTAATTAATTCAGAAGACGTTGAGTTATGGCTTAATGCAACCTTTAAATCTAATTAGATATATCTTGATTAGTGTTCATTTGCATATTGCTGTGTGAATCACGACGGAATTTTATTATTTTTCAATTTTATACCCATAATTTTCTGAGAAACACACTTCTTCAATTAATGATTTCAAATCACGAGATAAACGCTTAACTTAACGCCATTAGACCCGACTAAGATTTCTAGAAAGTATTAAATCGAAGATGTATTAGAAATATTAAGGTTATACGAGAGATAAACAAATTAACGGTTGACCACGTTGCGTGTTATTATCTCGATTTATTTAAAGTAACGAGACAAGGAATTTATTGCGCACACAAGTGATTATTACATTCCTCGGAATATTACTATGCAACGCCGCGTAAGGATGTCACAAGCAAATAAATACTTGGCCGAGGGGTCCTTACAGTGGTGCTTGATAAATTTGCATTCCTCCAGATCTACTCGCATTATAATATCCTTCTTTGTGTGTGTGGCCCACGGTATTTTAATAACAATAATAAGCGGAGCAGATGCTGTCGATGATAAATGGCCCCCTCCCCGGAACTTCCCTCGGGGTGTATTTTATTTTAAAAGGACAAATTAAATATTGTGTACGTACATACGTTACACGGTGTACTTTGACTCGAGTACGGGCAACATAACTACAACAATAATAATTTAATATTAATATTTGAAGGTCAGGCAGTTAGAACGATTATTTTGAGACATTAATAAATTATCGTTTGACATGCGAAAAAAACTGATTTGATAATGAGTCTTTTTAGTAGTTTTTTTAAACATTTTAACTGTGTGATATTATCAGTTTTCAAGATATTTAACATTAGCAATATTTTTTACCTCATGAAATAGAACTAATTAATGCAGCATTAAAATTTGATAACTTGCATTAATGAATGGTGATACAATCAATATTTTCATGAAATTTAATTATTTCGCATAGTGATTAAACGGCAGCCTGGTAGTAAAACGCGCTTAAAACCCTTTTTAATTAGGGATATGATTTTATTATTGTTATGGCATTTCTGTAGGGCTCCCCAACGTATGCGACCAAATTAAATTACTGAACTATTGAAAAGGGTGGTAAAAAGGGAAGGTACAATAACACACTCGGAAAAGTAGGGGATATTAGGGATACGTTAACGACCGATTGAATGATAAATTTATATTATATTTTAGCAAATTGAAAAGCAGACAGATAAGGGAAAATAAACGAATTTTTTATTGGACGACAATCATTCGACTGCAAACGAAAAAATGACGAAAAAATGGACTTGAGTGTATGTGTTTTGCATAGAAATCGTATCCCAGGTATTTCAAAAGTAATACTATAAAAAAAAACAGTACACATCTGCTGATGAATTTGAACATAACAACGTGATTATGTTCTATAATGTACCTTTTTATAGGAAGAGAATTTAAGCGATTGTGTTTTTCCATTTGAAGGATAAAAATAATCAAATAATATTTTTTTTCTCTACATGTGGCATTATGGTTTTTCCCAAATAAATAGTTTTATTATGTTGTAAAAAACAAAAATAAAAAGATAATATAACGAAAGATATTTAGTGTCAAGTGGTAGGAGAAGCGATATCAAAATTAAAAATAATGTTTGTAATTCGGTTTTCATATAAACATAAAAATATTGATTGAAAAAAAAACACGTGAAATGAAATAAATAGTTTATAATAATCGTATTTAAAGCGCTCTTTAGACGTTATTTTGGGAAAATGGCGCAATATAAATTAGCCAAATAGTATTGAAGCTTTATAATACTAAGAAAGATAGGATTTGAAAATCTACATGTATTTAAAAAAAATATTTTACAAGTGGTACGTCTCGACTAACACAACAAATTTTATGTTAATTTTAAGCAATATTTCGTTAAGAAGGATTATAAATTAATTTTTGTTAATGTGTTTTGTTACGTGAAGATTTTTCAAAAGTACTATGTCAATTTTAAGCGGCCGGTCTAGAGGCGAACGTTGCATTTGCTACTGTTCTCACCGCGTGGCACGCATTCCGTAACGCAGCATTTTATAGTGATTAGGGGAGGCCTTTATTAAATTTGCAAGCTTCAGAAGACGGGAAGGAACACCGTTGGGTTCCGCACTAAGGGTTCCACGCGTTATGCCTCAATTACAGAGGTGGCTCTGCGAAACCGCTCCAAATTGAATTGTTTGCAATTAATGATATTAAAAGACGATAGAAAAATGCTTAAACGAAAATGATCACATTATTTTTTGACATCTCATCAAAGATGAAGAAGAATATGGAAGTCTGGGCATTTACGGGGCTTACGACCGTCATAGGCTGGTTTAAGTGATCACTTTACACACGTGTAACATTCACCAATTCTACCCATTATTGACAACCACACTACTCAAATTCTTGGAAGTTCTATATATATGAACCAATTTAGAAACCTTGTTCATGAATCACTAGAACTTCACTAGAGACATCTATTGGTGAGATGTAATGAAGCTTTTTATTAAGCAGAAACTCTTATGTTAGTATGTGAGATCCGAATCCTGGATTATAATCACACACATGAGAAACGCCAGAAAATACAATATAATATATAATATGAAAATAACTCCTGTAATTGGAGATAATCCAGATTTTGTGAACAGGTATTTGGACACACTCAAAATGTTGTAAGAAAATGATCACGACTAAAAACCGTGAAATGCTTTCATTTCAAGTTTTTTACTGCAGACTAAAAGTTATTTACGATTATACTGTGTATTGTACTCTCAGGATGTCACTTGGCGTCCCTGATTTCATAATGTATATTTTATAATCTTTGATTACCCATCTTATTGAATATGATTTTTTTTAATAAACCGAAAAGCCTCTACATTTAGATGCTTGTCTGCAGGTAGGATAGTAAGGATAGGGAAGATAAATGTGAAAAATTCATAACCAACGCCCAGACCAATTGATAATAAATCTTTCTTTTATTTATTTTGTACTTGGCGGGAATCGAACCAGCGACGTCAGTTTCGCAGTCGAGCATCTACCCAACTACGCCACGCCGCCTATAAATATAAGAATCCTCATTTACATATCGCTCACTCCTTTCAAGAACGTCATAAATCAAAAATGGAAAATTTTCAGCTGTGGATGTTTTCAGAATGCCCAGAAAATGAACTATATCCCAGCAAAAGAGGCATATTTTTAACTTAATATTTACCCGCTACAGGGCAGAAAGTGTTGTTTTTGCATTTCGAAGAAAAGGTATTGCTTCATTATTTTTTTAAATATAATAAATATTTTTCAAATGGAGAAAAAATCTTCAGGTTTTACCTAAAAAGATGTGTTGCACAGTAAAAAGTTCAATAAGTGGCTTGGTATTTATTTTTAATACATTGTGTTATATTTTTAAACTTTAAAAACGTTCTCCTGAAAAATCAAGTTTTTTGATTTATGACGTTCTTGAAAGGAGTGAGCGATATGACTAATTTCGGGAACTATAGATTTTCTGGAAACTTTTTGTTTTTACATTAATAAACTCGAAAGTTGGCATACACATTTGTTTTTTTTTTTAAATATTTTATATCAATATTTTACTCCAGAAATTGTCAAATCCTTAAAACAGTAATTCTCATATCTGTCGTTATTTTTTCGTTCTGGAATTGGTAATAATGATTTGTACTATTTTAATTTAGTCTGAAATCTTCCATTAAGAGCCCATCTTTATCGAATAAGGTAAAATATATACGTTTTTAATAAAACGGTACCTAGTTTATATTGCAAAAGTATATGGATTTTTTGAAAATATAATTACTGTTCATGCTATGGAAAACAGATATTTAATATTTTATAATAATATTTTCACTGAATTGTTGTGTGTGGGTAGGTTACTATATTGTAGACATACCATATATTCAATGGCATACCTGTATATTTGTCATGTTGTTGATTGTAATTACAGGTAACCAAACAAGGTTGTGTTTTGACGAATGCTTCAATACGATCGAGTGTCTCAGAGAAAAACAGTGCATATTATGTTACGTACAAATTTAATTATTTGTTTGGACCGTAGCAGTCGGGTAGTCATGGTTCTATGATCGAATCAAAATACAATAATGTGATCAGTAAAAAAATGGAAGGAATCCATTTTGTTTGGAAACTAAAATTAGTAGAATCGATCAGTAAGAATCTAAGAATATAGGAAATACATATGCAGTATACGAACCAATATGTACATGAGAAAATAGGATTTTTATGTTTACTTTATTTGTTTTTTATGTATTTTTAATACCCAAAATTCACTAAATAATTGCGTTAGTAGATATATTTACTGCTCTCAAGGAGCATATTAAATAATAAATAAATATGTAAAACTATAAAAAGTAAAGTTAACTTATAACTCAATAATTAACTACATAATTTAAGAACACGCTCAAAAAAAATTTCATTTGTTGCAATTTTCAATGAAGTATTTTATTTTTGTAAATAAAAGTTTATTAAGTTGTTAAAATAATTTAAATAAAAAAAAACGTCACTCTCAGTAAAACATCTATAATCAAATGAATCCAAACGGTAACAAGTCTTTTTCATCTTTTCTTCTTTCGTCTTAAAAAGATATAATACATATAAACACATAATCATACGTAAAAGTTCTTTATGGTTACTTTAGAATATGAAGTCAAAATGTTTTAGTAGTCTGTCTAAAAAAATGTTACATCGTTCTTTCTTTATAATACTGATTTACACGTGAAAAAAAGTATTTAATTTATTTGACAAATTTGTATGTATTATAACTTATATAATTACTATTCAGCAAGGCACAATGCCTTAAAAAGCACTAAAGATGAAACAGGAGGGTGCGCTAATATCTATGACTTAAGAGTATATGTTTTAGTAGGCAGAGAAAATCACTATGATTTTATTAAAAAGTGGACTTTAAAAGCGTTATTAACAATGTCCATTATTTAATTTAAATATTATTTAAATTGAAGTAAAAAACAAACAAAAACGATTTTATTGTTTTAAAAAGTCCTTTATTTCATTGAAATATGACTTTGATGAAAAAAACATAATAACGATTTTATAATTTTGATGTTGTTTTACGTGGTTTATTTGATTTATGAATTGAATTATGCATGTACAATACGTTTGCTTCATAGGTCGTATAAGTTAAGGTATTATAAATTCTCCATCTCCAGTCAGACAAACCAATTTCGATATCAATTCACATCACGATTCGAGCCGGATCTTTAAAGTATGCTACCAAATTATCTACATGTTTGATATCATATCAGATTTTGACATTTCGTTTATTGCTATTTAATGAAATACCATCCAATTAGCAGTGCCACACAGAGAGATATACAGGTACGTATTCATTTGATGAACAACAATTTATGATCAACGATAGTTAAATGTTAAAATAAAATTACGATAATATTAGGACGATATTGTATTCCAAATAATTTTGAAAGGGTGGTATACTAGCAGTACCACACAGAGAGGTATACAAGATATTTGTACATCTTGTATATCTCATTTCATTTGTAGAACAATAATTTACAATCAATAAAAATAAAATGTTAAAATAAAATGTCTTCAATATTAGGACAATACTGTATTTTAGCTAATATTATTAGTTAAGTCTGGAAAGTACGAGGTTACATTTCTTGGTAGAAGAGCCAGAATAATTTGATTTCTATTAAAAAAAAAACTTATTTTTTGTGAAAATCAAATTAAAAAATCTTACAACTGAAAAACTGACAAGTAGTACATTATGTAAAAAAATTAATTAAATTAGATTTTTTTAAACAGCCTAATAATTATATTATACGATGTTAATTATATTATATAATTTCTCGTAAAACTACACCACAAACGGCTAAAAATTTCAATAAAATTATATGCACTCTCAGAGCATTACTTCTCCTTATTAGTTACGGCAGTGCTGGTAAGAAAACTCACAGTTCTCGAAGTGAAAATTCAAGTTTGAAGTAAGTTAAAAAGTGAAACTTGGTCGCATTATTTTCTCGTCAAAGAACTGACGGACAGAGTGTCTCTCGAGCGAGGGAAGCCGAGGGACCCTAATCTGTGAGCAGTATTCATATTTCCACAGACAGAATTTTGCACGGGTTGGAAAAGAGAATAGAATGTTAAGTAGCTAAAGTGGAATATGATTTTCTTCCCGGGAGAAGCGTGGCAGCTTGGACAGGAGCGCGGTGGAGTACTGGGAAGGGATGTGTAGAGCAGGAACAAGGGTGTCTACCCACCCCCTATCTGCTTTTGTTAAACAATTTAACGAGCTTAAAATTGAGCCGCAGTTTACATATTTTGAAGATAACTCGGATAAGCCGGTTTGTTTTCGAAATATTATTTTGAAATTTAATCGTTCCAGACAAAGAGACACCGGTTTTGGAAACTGAGATGATTTGAAGCAAATTACGATTATATTGTATACAAAAATCTTTGTCCGTCATTGTGATCCGACACTCTTTAACTGTCAAATTTCTAAGAATTTTTCCTGAGAGACGGTAATTGGATTAACTGTTTTTTTTTTTAAATATTGAATTTGCATTATTTCATTCCAGTGAAGTTTTTTAACCTTCCAGAAAATAAACCATTTAAAATTTTAATTTTATACTTTAAATAAAAACTCTTTGAATGATGGTCTGTTATATTCGTGTCATTTTTAAGTTTGAACTTTAATACCTGGGTCTATACATTTTTAATGAATTATTAAGAAATAATAAAAATATACATAAATTAAACAGTCCCGATGAACTACGATTCATGCACTTTGTCATCGGGTTGTTATATTAAGTTGATGTAAAGTTTTGTTAAATAAGAAAAATTAATAAGCCCTTGAATGATAATTTGTAAATTGTATATAAGTAAATAAATAAGACAAATATTGTTTTATTATACCCCTTATAATAAAATCAAAATACATAATATAAATAAATATGTTTTTTTTATATTAATAAAATGTTCGTTATTGTCAAATATGAGCGTACCTCATTAATCAAATGATGAAGCGCACTATGCGGTACTAAGGGCGACGATACAAAGTATAGCACTCCAGCTGTAGATGGAAGGCAGGGAGATAATAGGTACTAAGCAGACAGGGCAGTAAGCACGAGTACATCGCTACAGAAGCATCATCCCTCGCTCATACATGTCGCGGTCATCAAACGATAAAAGCTAATGGAACATACACAAAATAGTACTTTGTCGGGTATAATACGGCCGGATTACACATATTCACACCGTAAATCACGAGAAAACAAAAAAATTACATTAAACCAAATTACTCGAGAATCGTATAAAATAACAATCAAATTAAATGAGTAGGCACACTTCGCCAGGTACCAAATTTACGGAAACTTATTAATTAAATTTCACGCTGCCGAATGAAATATTTAATTGCCCGTAATAGAAAAATTAACCCATTATATTTTATGAGTGGTTAGTCCAATTTCTGATGTTAAAACACTAAAGTAGATACTGGCAACAGCAGTCACTTCGGATTTAATAAGCCGTGGCCAATTAAATGAAATCATTAAATTAAAGAATAATAATATAAACTGGTAACTGACCACAGATTAAAAGAATGGTCCGGCCTTGCGACGGAATACCATTCTAATTGTGTTCAGTTACCTTGTTTCGCTCGCGGAGCATTGTGGAACTGTCGTCAGTCATCAGTTCGCCAATGCCGAATACACCGAAGTAAGCTCAGTCTCACTGCACGACATGTACCCGGCTCGGTAATGAAGTCCGTAAACTTCAAATTGAGATAACAATACTTTTTATACGATGCGAGCCATTTAACGCGGATTATTTCACTTTTTATGGCCTGTGAAATAAATTACTTTGAAAAAATTGCTTCAATTAAATTTTATCAAAGTTTTTAAAACATTAACATACATTTCCAAGCAAATGATAAATTAAGAGGTACAAATATCTCGAAAACTATTTAGGCTATTGTGTCTATTTTTTAGTCTAAAATATTTAGCTTTTGTGTAAAATACATATTTTCATTTGTATATTTTTATGACGCCCAATTCTGGATTACTTTTTCACAATATTATCATATAAGATGAAAGTTGCTATAACATGATTCCCTCCTAAAGACTCGTAGTATCGGTAGTATGTAACTTACACAATATTTTTTTAGTACAGGTATGTAAACCCGAATGCCCTAATCGTAACTGCCGTTTTCTTCTACTCACACACTTTTCTGTGTCCATATTTATACATAGAGCAGAAATTACAATCACCCTGATTACTTTACCTTCGTATAATTAACGATCGAGTTACCACCTCGTTGATCCAATGCGGTGCCCTACGCACCATTGATAGATATCAGAATGTACCAACGTATATTATTTCTCTCAGAAATATTTCGAATCATATTTTATTTTCATCGAGTATGTTTCATATTTTGAAATATAGATATTTTGACGAGTGAGATATTGGAAAGGAGCGAATGCATATTTGGATGGGTATTGTCTATTGTACGCCTAAAAGATTTTTGGAATAAAAACAACAGAAGGGTGGAAGTAATTTATCAAAAACTAAGGGTGCAAAAATAAAAGCGCATCGAAATAGTGATATTGTTATTTATATTGATTTATTTATTCTTTAAAATTTTATGTTTTGAAACATCAATTTTGTGGTAAGTTTTAATTAATAATTAATTGGAGTTTAATAAGCTATATAATGACAACTTTAAAGCTGCACGTATAAACAATAAAAACAGTACAATAGGTATGGAAAAAGCGAAGATACAATGGAAAATATTAAAATACTATTCTAACCTTACCTAACCCTTATCCGTACCCAATGCTGCATGGGGTACTGCATTGTATTGACGCACTGTTATTTTACTCGTTACTCACATGAAGGCAAGGTGATCACTCCTGCGCTTCAGGAACCAGTCGAGGGTAATATGAAATAAATATTATAGTGTAAAATCACTAATATTTAATTTATTATTAGATTAAAACCAATATTTTTAGCTTTTCCACTTTTTTTATTTGACCAGCGACCGGGTTTCGTCGTTACCGACATCACCAGTCTGATGATGTCGGTAACGACGAAACCCGGTCGCTGGTCAAATAAAAAAAAGTGGAAAAGCAAAAAATATTGGTTTTAATCTAATAATAAATTAAAAATGCAATTCCATCACGAAGTGTCAGTGGATAATATAAATCTATCACTAATATTTATTTTCAACCCCCCCCCCCTGGGAATCGAACCCGGGACCTCCAGCACGGTAGCTAAACACACTAACCATTACACCACGAAGGCAAACCTATACATATAAAATACTATAACATGAAAATAAATAATATTATAACATATGTTATATACCTACCAAGACATATGATATGTCATACATATATGTTGCTGTGGATAGTACCGAAAAAAATATTTATAAAATAAAACTTGTTTTCAGAAAGGTGTTATGGATACCAGTAATGTAATATGAAGATTAGAAAAAAATCAAGAAATCAAGGCTAAGATTTTTATCTCTTAACTCCGAAGCGCATATGTCGCTGTACGGGTGTATGTAGGTGACATTAAGAACGAAATAAAACTGGAACAATGACTCCAAAAATCTACATAAATTATTCAATTGAGTAAAAAAGGTTTGTATTTTGATATAGGCGTTGAAGTTGTTTATTTTTAACGTGGAATTGAATTAAATAGGTCGAATTTCCAGTAACAATAATATCGCTCAAGGTAACTGAATTCATTTAAGACGAGTTTAGTGAATACCAACTTGTAATAATAAATAAACTGCCAAAACAATGGAAACCGCGGGAGTTCACGGTAATTATGACTTCCGTCAGAATACAAGAATTTTGTCATTACGGATGCAAGTGGCGATCATCCCAGAGTGTAATTTACCAGATATAACGGCCTAGCACCTAATTTATTAGTCAACAGTCAAAACAGCGCAACATTCGGTATTTATGAGTTACAATAATAGATAAATAATATTGCAGCTAGTGTTGTATATTGTCCGCCTCCGCAGTGTAATGTTCTGGAGGTCCCGGGTTCGATTCCCGGGGGGGGGGTTTAATTTAATATGCGATTTTTTTAACCATAATATTTATTCCATATTTCTCTGGACTGGTTCCTGAAGCGGAGGGTTGATCACTTTTCCTTCATGTGATAACGTTCAAGATAACACTGCGTTTATATGATGCAGTGCCCTATGCACCATCGGATTCTTATAAGGGTTTGAAGATACGACTAGGTTGATACCTCAATCAGTGATAACAGAACAGTTACATAAATTCATTCAAATTAACGAGTAACACAAAACAGGTATTTGTACCATTCCAGTTACAAAAATTCACATTTGTAATTTAGTGGAAATACCTGGAAGAGTCCCTCTTCCAGGTATTTCCAAGAGAGAGAGGAAAAGGGAAAAAGGGAACGATCAAAGCTCAAGTCAAAGACAAATTATATGACAATACGATTTGAATGTCGACTTACTATGTAAGCGATCTCAGTGCTATACTAACTAACTAACTAACTAACCATCAAGCCGCTTCCCCGCAGGGGTAGGCAGAGATAATAGAACGCCACACTACTCTGTATTTGCAAACATTCTTTGCCTCTTCCACGTTCATGCATCTCCTCATACATACCCGCCGATTTATACAAGTGTATAATTTTTCCATACAAGTCGATACAAGTAAGTTTTTCAATACTGTTTTGCTATCCAAGTGTTATTTTTTTTAAATAGTGTTGTATACAGCAATTTAGTGTACCGAGATTGAAAATTCATTGGAAATGAAATAAAATTTTCAGTGGCGCGGAATTAAAATGATAAATCGCAGACTTCTCGCCGGTGAAACAATGAATTGTGTGGGATTATATCGGCGGGCGTGTAGTGTGTAGTGTGTAGTGCGTAGTGCACATTCGGCGGCGCTAAATACCCGCCGGACATAATCAGGCGACAACAGATGGCCAACACACTGCGCGGATGCGTTCACACATCGAGCGTCACCGAGCGGCGACCAAATAATTGATAATAATATAGTGATACGGACAATATACTGGAATATCGGCGTTTGCCACATGAACTAAATCACTGTTTGCAGGACGCCGAGATTAACCAATGGACAGTTTACTTTGAGCAATAATATACTTCGCGCACTCCTTTCAAGAACGTCATAAATCAAAAAACTTGATTTTTCAGGAGAAAGTTTTTAAAGTTTAAAAATATAATACAATGTATGAAAAATAAATATCAAGCCACTTATTGAACTTTTTACTGTGCAACAGATCTTTTTAGGTAAAACCTGAAGGTTTTTTCTCCATTTGAAAAATATTTAGTATATTTAAAAAAAATAATTAAACAATACCTTTTCTTCAAAATGCAAAAACAACACATTCTGCCCCGTAGCGGGTTAATATTAAGTTAAAAATATGCCGCTTTTGCTGGGATATAGTACATTTTCTGGGCATTACGAAAACATGCACAACTGAAAATTGTCGATTTTTGATTTTTGACGTTCTTGAAAGGAGTGAGCGACTTGTGTATATTTACAATGGAACCTTTTATAACGAGCATACTTCGTTCTAGCATCTTACTCGCTAAGCGAAACATTTATTCCCATAGAAATTAATGTAAAAAACGATAATGCGTTCCGTGCCGAAAGAATTCTCGCCTTTTTATTAACGTATCTTCAAATATTACTTATAAATTGTTAAAGAGTGTAACAACTTGGAATACAATTAAGATATTTTTAAATACATGAATAAAAATATTAATTTGTGACAAATAATGAATTCTTTTAACTAGAAAACTGTCTAAGACATTTGATTTTGCCGACGCTTCAAAATTTGGCGAAAATATGTCGTACCATTTTCATTGAATAAATTTGTACCACGAATAGCCACCTCCTTATAAAGGTGATTAATTTACGTCTCTTATGCTTTCAGAATTTTTCTTATTGTGCTAGAAGATTATTGGTCTGCTATTTCCTCCTCCTCCATTAACAAATTCATGTCCATAATTTCTTCACAAATACAACAATTGAATCAAAATAATATCATGAAGTATTAAGAGCAAAACTGAAATGTGAAGGTATTTTATAATAAATATACCCCCTTAATGATAGCTCATACCTGTCGTGTTATGGATCATATTATAATAACAGTCCCCATCGATCAAAATGTTCCGAATAATCAAATACGGATTTACAGCGATTTTCATTAACGATGATTACATTATTCTCGAGTTAGTACCTACCTGGCCTGATGTGCTTTGATCATATATGTGTTAAGTTGATATGCATTACCGATCATTACAAGAGCTCGTATCTAGCGATAAGAGTAGGCTCTATGATTGCAATCCTTATTTTACGACCGAATAATCTGATACCAATACAACTAAAGCCTGATATTAATACACTCTCATTCTGGATGGCATAACTCCATTATTTACAATTACTCCATAATTGCAATTATGAAGTGATGTGAACGGGAGAAAAGCATGAAGACGGACGAAAAAGACTTGGCACGACTAGATAGATATAAAAGAACATAAAATTTCGTGGTGTCAAAAGTCTACGTAATCGGAGAGCGTGTATGACTAGATGTATGGATGTGAAGGAAGCTAGAAGTGTATGTCCGGACAGCAGAGTATGGCGTGTGACCTTCTCTGCCTACCCCTGCTGGAAAAAACGGCTTAATGGTAAAAGTAGTAGTAGTAAGTACGATTTTCTTACATACATAAAATTCGTTGAAAAAAATTCAAAATGGTTAGACGTTACTGACCATACAGCACATGTGCGTTGGATCAATCGTCTTGAACTCGTATCATTTGCGCCTCGGGATACATTATTTGAAATGGGCGGCTGCACAACGAGCGTTAATAAAACGCACGTGAGTTTTGATTGCTTAGGTTTTGTAACGCAGCTATATTCATTCAGAATTTAATACTAATTTTTGGCGTCAATGTTAAAAGATATATTTATTAAAAAGTAATTCACATTCGCATCTTTTGGGTATAGATGAAGAATAATAATATATCTTATAAATAATGCTATAAATAATGTTTGGCTACGGTTTTAGATAATTTGTTTTTTTAGAAATAAAAAAAAAAACGTTAAATATACCTCGTCTAAGCCTTGGATCACTAAATGGATGTAACTAATAATGTCACCTTTATTAAAAATATTTTTGTACTGTAGAGTAAAAAAGTAAGCCAAAAAAAAGACTCGTTCTTTAATATACCTCCATCGTAGCTGGTGGTCGAATATGTAGGTATTGAAAATAAGCCTTGGTGTTTTTAGGGTTTTGCGTTATATCAACGCATACGTGTGCAAGTAAAAACAGCGATGTATTTGAATCGATTGTGCTTTGCTTGATTTTTTATTAAACGCATGTGTTCACAGTAAGGTAAAATATAAATTAAAAGCGTTGAAATGCAGTGGTATTTTTTGTATATAAGTGAGTATATTAAGTACATACACGATCATATGTTTGGTATAATTACCTAATTAAGCTTGTAAGCTATGTTAAAATGATATGTAATTCGGTAATCACATAATCAGTAAAAGATATTCAAATACATTGTTTTTTTTTAACGAGAAACCAGGGAAATTTCCGTTAATTTTTATCATTTGTATCCAATCAATTATTCATAATGTAACCTTGATCTTTGCTTTCTCTATTCTAAAAATGTTAATATATTTTTTTGTTTCTGTTAAACATTAATTCTACTATTTATTGATTCGGCATTAACTGTGTGGAATGACATGTAGATTGTTTAAAAATTAAACACTTGTATAATACCTCTTATTGAGTTTTGACATATTTCATAACACACGACTAGTTTCGAAAACTCCGTTTGTTTTCATCAACAACATCAACAGATGATTAGAAAAAAAAGTTGAATTTATTTAAATTATAACTAAAAAACTAACTAACTAACCATCACGCCACTTCCCGCAGAGGTAGGCAGAGAGAATAGAGCGCCACACCACTCTGTCCTTGCAAACATTCTTCGCCTCTTCCACGTTCATGCATCCCCTCATACATACCCGCCGATTGTTACGACTCCTAACCTGACCACTTTCAAGTATTTGGCATACCTGATGGTGCCATGTTTTTCTCGGTCTTCCTCTGCTTCTTTTCCCACTAACATTCACCTCATAAATTTTTTTTACCGTTCTTTCGTCACTCATTCGTTCCACATGTCCAAACCATCTCAACACACCTTTCTTAATTTTATCGATAATGCTTATCTCAGCTTTGCATTCCTTCCTTATTTCACTATTCGCACATCTATCATACATCGTTTTGTCGCACATTCTTCTGAGAGATCGCATTTCGACTGCATTCAGTCTACTTTCATCCTTCTTTTGCCAACTCCATGTTTCACTTCCATACATTAGAGTTGGAACCAGGACTCCGTTGTGCACTGCCAGTTTAGCTTCCGCTCATAGGTTTTTATTTGCTATAACTGATTTCAGTGCACCGTTCACTTTGTTCCCAGCATTCACTCTCCTTTCCATATCTTTATCAATCTTTATTTTCTCTTTCAAAAACCATATTCTTGGATTTGCTAACATTCATCAATAAGTCACTTTCCTTGCACACATTATACACTTATGTCACCAACGCCTGCAGGTCTTCTCTGCTATCGGCAATTGCTATTTCAATTATGTTCCGTTGAAAGTCAGTCAGAGTTTAAAACTTAACGAAGTAAGATGTTACATGCAAATAGCAGTCCATGTTTTAGTTTTTAAAAAGGTTTTTTGAGACTCGTTTAAATCTATGGCACGTGTCGGCAAACACACTTGGTGGTCTCATAGGCGTATTGTTAATATTATGCAAATTACGTTAAAATCGCGACATTTAGATATTTTTAAGTACAATCAGTGCAAAGCCCAAAGGTCAACGAACAAGTATAGCCGAATGGCGAATATAGTTACCAATATAGAAAGCCATATTCTCAAATATAAGTGGGCGGGTCCCGTTCCGAGAACACTACATTACTCCATTGATACCGAGAGTGGCCTAAATTGACGGCTAGAAACTGTGCCGGTTGACGATCTGGCTTGGAGCAACAACTTTCCGTTAATAGGCTGTAAGTAATACGTAAGGAGGCTATTGGTTTAGATTTTAACACCGGTTAAACTTAACGCCAGCCTTAATCTAAGTAGGTGGCAATTCGCTATCTCTCCTGACAAAAAATACCCTGTATTTTTTTTTAATTCAACAGAAAAAAAATATATAAAAAGTACTTACTTACTTACGTACTTACTTAAATATAAAAAGTATAACAGAACGTGGACGACCGAAAAAGACTTGGCACGATCAGATCAATCAGAACCTAAAATCTGGCGGTGTCAAAAGTCTGCGTAATCGGAGGGCATGTATGACTAGATGTATGGATGTGAAGGAGGCGAGGAGTGTATGTCAGGACAGAAGAGTGTGGCGTTTCATCCTCTCTGCCTACCCCTGCGGGGAAACGGCGTGATGGTAGTAGTAGTAGTAGTAGTAAAAAGTACTTCTAATTCAATTATTGTCACTTACGGGTCTACTCTTGAATGTACAGTACGTTACCGGCTGTATATTGGAATTTGACAAATAATAACAGAATTTAAAAAATATATAAAAAATACTACTTCTTCGATTATCGTCACATTATTATCGTCACGTAGGGTACTCTCTGACTGAGTAGTACTGAGCGTACTCTCAAATAAACAAAATCAGTACGCGACCGGCTGTATATTAGAATTTGGCAAAAAAAAATTAACGTACTTTTTTTTACTCCTTACCTTTCAATTTCTCTTTCAATTCATATTTCAAAGAAAAAATATTTTACAATACAAAAACGGCGTTTTAAGCAATAGATATAATTACATTAAATGTTTCCTGAGTTTAAAGAAAATTAACGTAAGCGCTTACATTGATTTTTAACATAAAAAAAGTATCCGTGAAAAAAGGTGCCAGAACGTCGTTCCACCGCGTTACATGAAAAAAAGCCATGTCTACAAGTATTATTTTTAATAAACCAATTAATATATCTAAATTTTATTAATGAGGACACCATTCACAACATAATATTGTAAAATAAAGAATTTATTCTGAGCGTCACCAAACAAAAGCATGGTTTTTGTGTGTGGTGAAGGATAATAAGGGAACTACACATAAAATTATCACTTATCTTATTAATATACCAGTTTCGAAACAACTTGCTCATTTTTAATGACTGATTAATGCTAAATAATACTTGGCAAATTACAATGTTTGGTGTTGGGTGTCAAAATGAATTGCAATTTCCATGCGGACCTTTTCCGTTTATTTTTTGTTGCACCGATTTTGAAAAAAAAAACAAATTAGTACCGGACGAGTTCGGCGAGGGATGATTCGAAAGTATATTTTAAAAGGACTCGATTTACTACTACTACTACTACCATCACGCCGTTTCCCCGTAGGGGTAGGCAGAGAGGATGGAACGCCACACTTTTCTGTTCTGACATACACTCCTCGCCTCTTTCACATCCATACATCTAGTCATACATACCCTCCGATTACGCAGACTTTTGAAACCGCCAGATTTAAGGTTCTGATTGATCTGATCGTGCCAAGTCTTTTTCGGTCGTCCTCGTTCTGTTTTCCCTCTCACATTCGCCACTTATATTTTCTTAGTCATTCTCTCGCTATCCATTCGCTCCACATGTCCATACCACCGTAAAGAACTCTTCCTAATCTTTTCAATTATTCCTCGTTCAGCCTTACATTCTGTTCTTACATCTTCGTTTTTAATTCTGCCATACAATGATTTTCCACACATTCGTCTGAGGGAGCGCATTTCGACAGCGTTAACTCTGCTTTCATCCTTCCTTTGCCAGTTCTATGTTTCGCTTCCATACATTAGTGTCGGTACCAGCACGCCGTTGTGAACCGCTAGCTTAGCTAGTTACGACTCGATTTAATGACTTAAACTCTGTTCCGTTTTAATATGATTTTACAAGTGTTATTGAAAATACTTAGTTAAATAATTCATACATGTCTGATAACGCATAATCAATTTTTGAATGTCGGTAGTTACGTTGATAAGATCTGAGATAATTATTATAAACATAACACATACACAACTATAACGGAATAAATATATTATCTACGTCATTCCATGTGTCGTGCTGTAATTGGATCTTTATATTGACAACCGGGTTAAGGGTTTTTTTTATGTTAGTTAATAATATTTATAAAAACATCCTTCTTCTTCAAACCCTTTTCCGCACCCAATGGTGCATAGGGCACTGCATCATATAAACGCAGTGGTATCTTGACCGTTTACACATGAAGGAAAGCCATCCGCTTCAGGTACTACTCCAGGGTAATATTTGATATTTATATCAAAATAGTATAGCAAAATTAATATGAAAACGATTATTGATTTATAGCAATAAAATCAATGTTTGGCGTTGATTTTTACACGAAAGCGATTTCAACAAAAAGTTAAGGATAGTTACGCTACCGTGCTAAAAGTCCCGGGTTCGATTACCAGGGGAGGGTGAAAACAAATATTAGTGATTTTACACACTACTATTTAATATATATTTTTTTTAAAACTTTAATGTTTTTCTACATAAATTTATAGTATTTATAATATTATTCAAAATACAGTTCCACCAAGATATGTCAGTGCAAAACTTAACTCTAATATTTATTAATTATTACCCTGGATCGGTCCCTGAAGCGCAGGAGTGATCGCCTTGCCTTCACGTAAGTAACGATTAAGATAACACTGAATCAATACGATGCAGTGCCCTATGCAATATTGTGTGCGGATAAGGGTTAGAGAGAGAGAGAAAAAAAATACAAAGTAAACCGAATAACATACAATGTAAATACATACATATTATAGATAATTTCAGATCAGTCCATTGCAACTTTATTACAATACAGTGGAACCTCTCATAACGAGCATAATTCGTTCCAGAAACTTACTCGTTAAGCGAAACATTTTTTGTCTTGACTGGCACGGAAGGCCCGGGTCACGAGTGAATCTCATGAAAAGGAGACTTGCCCTTACTCTGCAACTCGTTATGCGAAATGTCGCTTGTTAAGGGGGCAACTTTTTAACTTTTTTTTGCTCGTTATGCGAATTACTCGTTATGAGAGGTACTCGTTATGAGAGGTGCTCGTTATGAGAGGCGCTCGTTATAAGATATGCTCGTTATGAGATATGCTCGTTCTAAGAGGTGCTCGTTATGAGAGTTGCTCGTTAGGAGAGGTGCTCGTTATGAGAGGTTCCAAAGAATTTAAAAAAATAAAATGAATATTGCAATTGAATGTACCGCTTATTGAAGAGAGGTATGAACTAATTTCTAGAGCAAAACTAAATCTCGCTCGATGGGGCCACGATGCAGCGAAAACAAAAAATATCCCCTGTCACTTAATGGATGGTAAAAATGGCGGTGGAATATTAATCCACTTTTCAATTTGCAAATGGGATATTCGTGTCGCGAGTGTGGGGTAGGTGACCGCCACCCCCTCCCCCCTCCCGCAAGCCCCAACCCTCCCCCTCCCGCCCCGCCCCGAGCCATCGCAAGCGATGCACATTTCGTGTAAAGTGACGGAAGACTTTTACTTTGCAAACTTCCTAATGGTTTCAGATCCATCGTATTCGTACAAAACTATTATTTGAACTCATTATTACGGGTTTTTTTTCTTACATCACTTACCAGTTTGACGAATAATTTTTAAAATTTTCAATTTTCACCCATGAGTTACATGAAATTATAGTAACATTAAACATAAAGAGATAGGCTATGAAACCAATAAAGTTGAAGCCTAAGAAGGGTCACGATAAGCGGTGTTGCATTAGCCGTAGGAAGATTTCAGAATCACTTGGACGTTTGGTAATTCAAAAATACGTGTCGTTTAGGCAAATTTTTATAATAATGCAAATGGAACAGAAGGACAGCCAAAAAAGACTCGGCATGACCAAATCAATCACTATTTAAAATCTGGTGGTGTCAAAAGCCTGCGTAATCGCAGGGCATATATGACTTGATGTATGGATGTGAAGGAAGCGAGGAGTGTATATCTGGACAGAAGAGTGTGGCGTTCCATCCTCTCTGCCTACCCCTGCGGGGAAACGTCGTGATGATAGTAGTAGTAGTGTGTATGAAGAAATGTGATGTTTAGGAGGATAGAGTATTTCACGGACCTTTGAATGTTCGCAGCTACAAGTTAAGCGGTTTGGCAAATCACCTTCTTCGTCGTTAAATTATCTGCATAACCATTATCCGGCCTCCTCGACAGGCCGAGTCGAGAAAGTGTTATCGCTGTAATTCCGGCGGTGACGATGTCACATCGGGTGTATAATGGCCGCCGGCAGGAATCGGGAAAGAGTTTCCGAGAGCAAGAAGCGCCCGCAGACGGGGATGGCGGGAACAATGAGCCGAGAGGGTTTTGTACGGAGAGAATGACGCTTTAATTGACGCCGAGAAGCGCGCATGATCGACAAAACAGAATGGAGTAATCAGTGATTGATGGAGGGATAAGTTTGTCCGCTAATTAATCACCGGCCCGGGCGGTATTTAGCGGCGACGTATTAAAGGATCCAAAATGAAAATGAGACCGTAATTTACAATTTACGAGCGCCCTGGTCCGCGCAGGCTTTGTATCAACAATAAACAGGAGTGGGAGCTTTTGAAATAACTTAGGTCCTTTGTCGCGGAGTAATCTAGTGCTAAAGTTTGGCAACAGGAAGAACGCCTCGCCCGCGAGAGCCCAGCCGCTGGGTGCTGCCGCCGACAGCCATCGGGGAAATTTATTTTCACCTTCCTGCGAACTTCGGTGCCTTGTGTAGTGTGTAGGTAACCCCTTTCATGAAATCCAATTTAAAAATTAGGCTTTCGTGAACTTGGGTTAAAACATACTAAAAATTATTATCATTCACAAAATAAACCATGATATACAGGTATTGTTTACTGATGGACCTATGCATCGTTTCATCAAAATTAAGCTTTTGTAAAATTAGGTTTAAACATACAAAATTATTATGATTCACAAAAATATACCATATATTGTTTACTGATTATCCTAAGCATCGTTTCAATTTACGTGATTGTCCTACCGTCCAATTCTGTGATTACCTTCTAATCCTATCATTAATTATAAATATTAAAACGCTTTAACTATAGTAACGTATAAACTATTTACTTAATGTTTTGTTTTACATTTATAAAAATGTTTATAACTAAATAACTATGTGAAAATCGTAATTACAACAACAATAAAAAACATTATGAATAACTTGATAAAACATAGATTTTACTATAGCTTGAGTTAAATGAACAAATATGAAGGGAACACTTAATATAATCTTTTTGGTTTCATACAACAGAAATTATACGCTTAAAATACACTGGGTAAGAGCACAGCTATAAAATACTCACTTATTTTTGTGAAAAATAAAAACAGCTGTAGACCGTACAAAAATATGAATACAGAAATCTGAAAACACTAAACATTTGATAGTAGATAGTGAGTAAAGGACTACGTAATACGTGGCCGGGTCGGGGTAACAGATTGTCACCGCCTCACCTGCCGCCGCGCGGGCCAGATGTCCTGTTCCCATTATTATTGTATTTATTATTCACCAAGGCACATTGTACCCCGCGGCCATATTACCCCGCTCTCCCTCGAGAAACAGGAGACAATTTATAATTTGTTTCATAGTTGAGTATTGCGTGTTTCCGAAAAAATACATTATCATTGTAACAGTTGAGCGCATGTACGAAAATAACCACATTGAGATATAATATGCCCTTCGTACGTTCGTTTGCACAAATTATAGAAAAGTGGCTGAGAAATAACACCCTCTATCGAAACCCGAGTGAATTTGAATTATAATTGAAATTTTAAGAAATGATTTGTCACAAATATCTAGGGTAGGAACTATTGTACATACATATTATAAAATGACTGAAAATATTTTTATTATTTTATCACACAATATTCCAAATTTACTATGATGTGGTGATCACTGGGTTTTTCCGTGCCGAGAGTACATTTTACATTATTGTCTGATGAGCACTTGTAAGTTTTTCATGAGTTGTGCACTCACGGATGATTTGGCCGAATGACACGATATATTCTGCACTAACCCACCTTTGTTTTCCAATTATATATAGCTCTTTTATAAATAGTTCTTCAACTTAATGATTTATGGATAATGGGAGTAAGTTAAATACTTAGAGTAAGTTTGTTTGATTTGTGTTATTCGCTAGATTTTGTTTGACATGTTTCTGCGTTTTTGATATTGCATTTCTATGAAGACTTTCATGCATGTCGTTTACCTAGGAGATGTTTTCTTCCGACTTTTTGTTGGTATTACAGTATTTTTAATCAAGTACACATTTCTTAAGACTTCATTAAAAACAAACTATTTAAATGTATTACTTTGCGAAATTCAGGATATTATCATGTCTCCTCGCATAAAATTGAATCGAGACAACGATGTAAGTAATAATCGATTAATATTTAAGTATGTACATACGCGAGTGAGTTGATAAGTATTATTATAGTGTAATATGCTGCCTTCTGTTTAGAAAGGCTAAGTCGCAATTTCCGCTAAACAAGCAACTCAATTAACCAAGTTTCCCATAAGAAAATCAATTTACAATATTCCAAACTGTTGACGTATTAGTTAATTAACTGTGATTACGGCCATACTCCTAATTGGGAAACTTGTTACCACCGATTTTTGAGAAAGCAATTTCAAAGATACGAAATAAATTAGTAGTTATTAATGGAAATCATTAACATTCGCGAGGTTTTTTTAGTAATTTAAAGTAAAACTAATATTGTTAACATAAAATAAAATTACTTATTAGTAAAAAAAATTTTTGAACTTTCATCTAGGGACTAATCATTTTCGGTCTGAAATGTTCAGATTTGAAAACAAAAATGTAGGTATTTAAATAATTGTTTGTAATTATTGCCATTATAGTATTGGTGAACAGATAAACGTCAAATATATTATACCTAGATGTTGAACAAAATTTAAAAAAAAATAAAGGTTTTTAAAAAAATCTTCAGTATTTCACATCAGGTTGTTCATTTGTTTGTTAAAAAATTGTTCTCTGTTTATATTATACTTAACGATATTTAAGTAAATTCAACATTTTTTTAGTATCTCAATCAATTTAGCACAGAATTTATACAATATATTTGGTTATTACCAAATATATATATATATATATATATAATTCAAAATAAAGTATAGTGTTTTTTAATATATAATATCAAAGTCTGCCAATTCGTGTGAAATTGTTAAAATTATTTGAAATTCATACGAAATCGACCGCAAAAAAAGGATTTGTACTAGACTTATGATTTTTTTTAAATTTAAAATCTTACGATAGAAACATTCGTTCATCTCTTATGGTATTTATACAAATACAAATGTAAATAAATCTATTTCAGATCTCAAGTATTATACATTGGAGAAAAACTATTAACACATATTCTAGGTTTGTATATTTCGTATTCGCGTATTGCGCAAAAAACATAGAAACGATAAATTGATAGCATCAGGTAAATTCTTCACCATTTTAATTTAATTGCGAATGCTACGTTTTTTATCCTTTGGATCGAAGTTCACATAATTCACGGTATATTGTATAATATTTTAAATCACACAATAACACTGTAATTATTAATATAAAACCCAACAATAATTTAATAACACAGAAAATTATTACTATATTCACTAACATCAATAATGACGGATAATTGTATATGAAATAGAGATATTTAAGTAGGTACCATTATACCTATGTATCAAATACTGTTTTTTTTAATCACTGTGAAATCTAGCTACAGCTTATGTAGCACCGCTTATCATGGCCTTACTTTAATCCAACTTTATAAGTTTCATAGCCTATTCTTACTTTAAGAGTGAGTAGATTTACTATTTGTGTTTAAAGTTACTATGTTATAATTTCATGTCATTCACGAGTGGAAATTCTAGGTAAAAAACTGATTATCTCGTTAAAGACATGATTTTAAACAATTCAAATATTATATATGTTATCAATGAAGTTACTTAGGTAAATGATTTTAGTTCTATGATTTTACTTGTTAATTTACATAGGATATGAACTTTTATTTACTAGGTATATACTAACACTTATGTACTTATCTATCACTACACCTAATTCTTATAACTACGTAGTGTCTGGGGGTACTTCATTGGTACTCATATAAATGCCTAAGTATTGATACAATTTTATGCCACATTAATTCCATATGTAGGTATGTATTTGGAAATCATCCTAACTAACTAAAAACTAAATAACCATCACGCTGGTTCCCGCAGGGGTAGGCAGAGAGAATAGAACGCCACACCACTCTGTCTTTGCAAACACTCTTCGCCTCTTCCGCGTTCATGCATCTCCTCATACATACCAGCCGATTGTCTTGATCATCCGGAGCAAATAAATTAAGCTAAAATGGTTTTTGAACTTTTCTATGTACCTACCTAATTAGCGATAACAATAAATCGCATACCAAACCCAAATATTTTATACAGAATATTTTATTTCTTCTTATATAATAAATTATTTTAAAATATTTTTTAAGTGTATTGGTTATAAAACTAATAACAAATGCTAAAAATCAAAGAAAGATATAAATTTGCTTAAAAATAATGGTTATTAATTAAATTGAATTTGATTGTTAGTGTGGTCAGAAATGTCAGATGAAACGTGTGTGACGTAAAGTTTTAATGAGATCACGACTGGATGTCAACTTTGACATAATGCAGCACAAAACTTGCGTTACATTGCCTTATTAATAGTTTTTTTTTCAAAATTACCACAAAATAGGTATTACAAAGTTTGTTTAAAGTTGATATTTAAAATTATGGAATGTATCAAATTTTATCCAGTTATATAAGAAATAGATACCAAAAGTATCAGGGCATCAGAAATATCGCAAGGGTCTGAAGGGAAGCGTCCCGCGTTCAGCCGTCCCAGGTAAACCGGGTACAATAGTCCGCATCCCGCCGCATTGCCAGACTTGGGGTCCGATTTTAAAAATAAAATTGTAAATGTGGCAACCCTGTAAAGGTGCTAAACAAAAAATCTCAACCAAATCCCGCCAAGACGCGGCAATGGTAAAAAAAATCGTTTCAACAATTGAAATAATTAGGGGTGGATCTTTCCTAATTGAATAGAGTTGCTTATTCCAAACTATTATTTAACATTTCTTGTGAAGTCGTTTTTTAAAAAAGTGATTAAGTAGGATTACTGAAACAGCAATCTCCTTTTGTCTGAGAATATTATTATTATATAAAATAGAGAGTATTTTATATCAAAGATGTTTGTTTTTAAAATATTTTGTTAATTTTTTTTTAAATTGTATTACGTGACAAGTAAAAATGGAAAAATAAAAACATTTTTTGTTTTCAGTACCTTAGGACATAGCCATAATTTAAACAGGATTTTTTAATAAAGGATTTGCATAATGAAAGTTTAAGCAATCAAAATATGTATTTTCAAACAGTTCTTTATTTCATTCTGTTTAAAAACATGCTTTTTATAACAAGGTTGACATTGCTGCAAGTAATTTAATCTCAATTATCCAATAACTTTGAATAATTAATTACTATGCAGCTTGTTTTTAAAACCACTAGAACTCAGAGAAAAAAACTAAATTATGATTGAGTTAGGATATTAATTTGATGTATCTAATAATTAATTTAATACTCGTAAACATACATATATCCATATTTAATTTAATCTTCCATAAATTTCTTTAAAATTTTGCAGCCAAAGCGTATGATCTCAAAATAAGTGTTTATTTTTATTGATGTTGTTGAAATAAAATACTACTACTACTACAACTACCATCACGCCGTTTCCCCGCAGGGATAAGCAGAGGGAACGCCATACTCTTCTGTCCTGACATACACTCCTAGCTTCCTTCACATCCATACATCTAGGCATACATGCCCTCCGATTACGCAGACTTTTGACACCACCAACATGAACATAATCATTTAATGAACAGGTATACTCATTGCATGTTCGTCATGCTCTTTTCACAAATTAAAAAAAAAAGTATAGTATTATCCGATCTAAACATAACATTGTCGTGAAATCTACCTTAAAATGAAAATAACATTTAAAACAAGTAAAATGAAATAATTTCTAAGGTGATTTATTTAAATCAGGTATACGTTGTATGCTTATTTAGCAAATACACGTCCAATATTTAATGTCGGCTTTGTAGAAAATACGAAAACGAGTTATTGACACGATTAAACCTCACTAGCATCAAATCTTAAATAAAAACGTAAAAAATATATACTTTTCTATATTTTTTATCTGCGAAATTCGCTTAAAATTTCGTTAAAAAAATTAAACCGTCCAAATTCATTTTTTAAAGAAAAACATGGATAATTCATCCTTCTTAAAATGAACCCAATATTTATTGCGTGCTGGAGGCTCCGGGATCGATTCCTAAGGGGGTCAATCTAATTAAATTTTATTAAATGTTATCCTGCAAGCGCATGATTGATCACCGTGCCCTTCACGTAAGTAACAATCAAGAAAACACTGCGTCAATACGATGCAGTGCCATATGCACCACTGAGTGCTGGTAAGGGTAAGATGAATTGTTTATGCATATACAAACCTACCGCGCGTAAAAGCTTAAGAAACCTTAGAATCGTTTTGACGTTCTGTTTCTGCAGATTTAACTCTTATCTATTGAAGTGTAGTATAGCGGTAATAAAAATAAAACTTTCAGTTTGATTTTATTATTTCTTTATGGTACATACCTTACGACTACTTAAATAATATAAAAATAGTACTTTGATAAGTTTACGAAATAATATTACTTTTAGATTTGTTATTGAGAACATATACAGTGTATACTGTACCGATTACTCTTGTATATAGAAGTAGGTATATACATCTCTATTGGAAAACTTTATCAACTTTCCCTGGATATATAATTTACCTACTTACATAGGTACCTACTTAAGAAAAGTTTTATTTGTCTATGACTTTTTTGAATAGCCGCGAATATTGAATTGTGTTGCAGCACAATTTCCCAAAAAGGTCGAGTATTTTGTTATGCCGCTGGTTTCGTATTGTACAAAATATAATTCAGGTAAATAAATGTGTGGGCTACAAACTTACGAGTACTCGCTCGCTGTAGATAGCTGTGGTAGATAGGTCGGTGTTGTTTATATTTGATAGATAAGATGTAGCGAGAAAAATATTTTTACGACTAGCGTATAACACAAACACGAAATTGGGAGATGTACCTTACAAAGTAAACAGAGCTACATGTACATAGGTAGAGGTAATTTAATCATTTCTATCGATATTGAATATCGTTAAATGGAAGTGTCAGCCGTTCTCCGTGATTGGGCACGGTGTTACGGGTCCTGGGAGGACGCTGAAGGCTGCTAATGAAACAAGGGCCTTTACGAGCGGAGAGGGATTCCCTCCGAAGTAAAGTCCGAGTAAAGTTGGCGATATTTACCGATTGTCAAGGTGGGTTTATCCGCGCACTGGCTGCCGCCCATAAAACTTCCTCCGAGAAGGTCGGGAACGAGCACTCAACAGAACATAAACAAACCAACAAATAATAAATGAAATAACACAAAATAAACTCGAGAACCGTCCGCGACCGCTAGCAGGAAGACGGCCGAACACAAACGGCCAGTTTCGACCGAGTTTGAATGACAAACTCGAGTGACACAGTATCCGAAGAAAACGGAAAGATCCTATACAGAAAATAAACACAAATTCAACAGAAAAATAACTTGTCGCGAAGACACGTGTGCGATGCAGAACGCGTAACGGTGACGAGAGAAATCGCGAGACGCGAACGAGAATCGAAGCACGCTGGCGACATGCACTTCCCGCTGAACGGACGGGACGCGACTGAGGCGCGGAGGAGCGGAGAGCGGCAGGCACCCCGTCAACACAGCCATGTGCGGCCGGCGCGGGGCGGCGGGGCGGGGAGGGAAGGGGGCGGGGAGGGAAGGGGGCGGGGGCCCCCTCAGGGGGGCTACTCTTGTGTTATGTAGATTATTTGATTAATTTTGTACCCTACGCTCTCCTATCTCTTAATTTATGGATGAGCTTTTATGTTTTGGCGCAGTCTGGTAATTTGGCGCGCGGAGGTGAGAGGGGGCATTAATGAAAAGTTCTCCGCGGACACATCGACCGCTATTGCGCCGGGAATTAATTAATCCGCGGGGTAGGTCCGCGGGGAGGGGGCGGAAACTCCGATTGATTGTTAAAAAATATGACAATGTAGGAGCTATCAGCCGCCTAATATCACGGCTATTAAACCGGTCTACACCCAATTACGCGGAGTGTTAAACGTATCCAGCGCGGGACAACTTTTAATTGGATCATTTTAGTCTGACAATGTTCTTTTTGTGATCAGTTTAGTGAAATAGCGATCGCATCGACGAGTCTTGGAAATATTAAAGAATTTCCACTTATTTAAATTTATATGAAAACATTTTTGAAAATTTCCTTACTTACAAACTTCCAGGAATATCGAGTAGGTACCTACTTATGTCATTCGTGTTACTTATAATTGTATACAATAATAATGAATTATTGTCACAATATAATTGTTTTTTTTTGTATAATGATAGCTACCGTAAACTCGTACATAAATAGTCGAGTAGAGATTTATGATATACATATGTAGGAGTTCCAAATATTTGATTACTGTGATTGTCAATCATGGGTAGAATGGTGAATGTTACATATATGTAAAGTGAAGTTGTCCCGCCTCCGTAGTGTAATGGTCAGCACGCTCGGCTACCGTTCTGGAGGTCCCGGGTTCGATTCCTAGAAGGGTTGTGGAAATAAACTTAAGTGATTTTATACTCTAATATTTATTTAATATTACCCTGGACTAGTCTCTAAAGCGCAGGAATGATCACGTGGTCTTCATAAAAGAAATGATAAAGATAACACTGCGTCAATACGATGCAGTGCCCTATGCACCATTAGAGCGGATAAGGGTTAGAGAGTGAGAAAGTGATCACTTAATCAGCCTGAGACAAGTCGTAGGCCCTGTAAATACTCATACTTCTATATTCTTCTTCATCTATGTTCTAGGAGTTTATGTCAGGACAGACGATATTCGCGTTCTATTCTCTCTGCCTACTGTTGTTGCAATCACCCTTTCCCGACACTGCCAAGTGACGTAATATCGCTCACTCCTTTCAACAACGTCATAAATAAAAAATACTTGATTTTTCAGGAGATCGTTTTTTAAGTTTAAGAATATAATAAAATGTATTTTTAAAAAAAATCAAGCCACTTATTAAACTTTTTACTGTGCAACAGATCTTTTTAGGTAAAATCTGAAGTTTTTTTTCTCCATTTGAAAAATATTTAGTATACTTACCTATTGAAAAAAATAATTAAACAATACCTTTTATTGAAAATGCAAAAACAACACTTTCTGCCCTGTAGCGGGTAAATATTAAGTTAAAAATATGCCGCTTTTGCTGGGATATAGTACATTTTCTGGGAATTCCGAAAACACGCACAACTGAAAATTGACGATTTTTGATATGTCCGATACAGCGCCGCAAGTGTTACGTAGACGCGGCGAGCTATTAGCAACCAGCGCCGGCGGTTGACAGAAGCCGGGCTCCGGGCTCCGGGCTCCGTCTTGCCAACCGAAGTTGCAGGATATTAAATGGCAATCACGTGATATTGTCGAAGAATCAGCAATCAGCACCGCCCCGGCGCGCGGCGGACAATGCAGGCAAATGACAAATGTACCCCGACCGGGCGGAACGCAAATGACGAACATTGAGTCGCGACCAGGACCGCATCCAGAAAAAATACCTACCACATAATACGTAAATGTTTTTGAAAAAAATATTAAGAAAATTCAACAAAAAATCCAATTAAGTCATGAGCTTAATTAAAATATTGATTTAAAATTACTTGTGTATACAATAAAATAATAATAATTTGGATAATTTATATAGCGCCATTTTCGTAAAATACTATCTCCAGGTAAAGAGTTGAGGGTGGAATGGAAAAGGGAAAATGTAAAAAAAAAAAACAAGAACCAATAATTTGAACAATTGCTGTTGTAAGGATAGGTAATAAAGATTTATACGTTTCACGAAGTGTATTTATATATATTTTTCATAATATGTTAATGTTGACTAAAGCTGTACAATTTTTCGAGACCTTTGGGATATTTTGACAAAACGATATCATCAGTGACCATCAAAAAGGTAATCGGCCAAATTTTATTCGAGTTTCTGATTTTTTCAGTACTGCTAAAATTCTTTTGTTTTTAAATATTCAGAATCATGTTGAACCTTAATCGACTAAACGTTTTCTGAGTCATCAGGAGGTTGAGACACCACTGTCCAGAAAAATGACATATTTGAAGATATCAAATCGATTGGCAATCTTATCATGGACCGCCACCTGATGTGCGGGATTAACAAAGATTCAAGTAAATACTGTATCAATCGAATGCAGTACTCTATGAACAATTGAGCATGAATAAGAGCTAGAAATGGTTATTAATAAATGAAACCGATCATACAAAAAATAGATGAATTTCAATTATAATAATGATAATTTAAATAATATTATACCATATTGGGAATTTCAAAATATGTATATCACTGTTTAAAAAACACACAAATGTACATCACTGGACTGTAAATAATATTTGTCAAAAAAATTCTTAAATAACATTAGTCATTTATATACATAAATGGTAAAAAACGTATTCTTACATCATTAACAAAAATTGATGACACATTATCAACAATAATATTAATAATTAAAAGAACTAAAATATATAATTTAAAACACAACAGCAACAAAATTTCGAAAGAGTAAAAAAACAAAATATTTTTATCTATTTATGTATGATGATAATAGTTCTATGATTGACGTTCATTACTTTTATATTATTACTCATGTAATGAATCATCGGCAAAAAAAATCGAGAAAATTTTTAAGTTCGCCTCTGAAAGGACAATATCTCATTAGGGGTGAATGGGGTCAATCAGGGTCGCCCTTACCCCACCGTACTAACCATCTCTACTTCACCCTATAACAACTTTACTTGAAATCATTCTTACGTTCTCGATTTAAATGACCGATTAGGCAAAGAAATTTATTTGATTGAATTTATTTTTCTTTTCATGAAAGCTCAAGTTCGTATTGGATTGCCCTTTCCTGAAATATTTCAATAATTCGATTCAAAATATCAGACAACCCACGACATTTAAATTACTAAAAAGGAATCTTATCGCATTGATAGGTTTTTAATTGAAAAAATGATAATTTATCTTAATGAATACCAATTATTTCTTTTAGTATAGTTTACTCCAAAACTTTGTTAAACTGATTTAAAATCTTAGATCAGATATTTTTTGGAGACAATTTATTTTTTATTTAGTTAGTTATTTATTTTTTACATATTATAAATATATCTTTATTTGAATGTAATTATAAAAATTAATGAGTTTTTTAATTGAAAAAATGATAATTTATCTTAATGAACACCAATTATTTCTCTTAGTATAGTTTACTCCAAAACTTTGTTAAACTGATTTAAAATCTTAGATCAGATATTTTTTGGAGACAATTTATTTTTTATTTAGTTAGTTATTTATTTTTTACATATTATAAATTTATCTTTATTTGAATGTAATTATAAAAATTAATGAGTTTTTTTTTCACGAGTTCTTTTTAAAATTGTGTAAGTATTGATAATAATAATTGTTATGAAAACCCCATGAAAATATCCACTCTTGAAAATGCCTTTAAATAGCGGTCAACATCTGTTCAGATTACATCCCAAATAATACTAATTGACTCAATTGTGTCGCAAAAAAAACACCATTCTTTTATACCGCCTTCTATACAATTTTTTTGTTATTCATTACTAATACAATGAAACCGACTCTTTAATTGGTCTATTTTGGTAGTATTTAACCTTTTGCGATGAATTTGTATTTTAGAGTTCATTTAGTGCCCAATTGTACGAGGACCTGGAATAAGAGAGAGATGAAAGATCTCTTTGCTCTTTCCCACACGAATTCTACGACAATCAAGGCTTTAACACGCTATAAGCCGGAACAGCACGAAATATTTGAAGACATAGAAAAATTGTGTGATTTCTAATTCAGTCATTATAACTCTTACCAATCATGTAATAGAAGGTAATTATGATAAAAATATTTGGATAAATAATTCAAGATGTTAAATGCCATTAAATAAAAAAAATGATAAAAACTTAAGATATTGAAGTATTTATAATGACATCTCAATATAGATGAAGAAGAATATGAAAGTCTGGGCTTACGACCTGTCAGGGTGGTGTATGTTGTGATTGAGAAGTTGATGCAGTTAAGTTTTTTTTAATTATTTACCAAAACTCACCCCGATTTGTGAGCAAAGATTTGGACACACTCAAAATATTTTTATCTAAAACTATAGGAAAATGTTTGGAATATCCGTATAGTAAAGAAAAGATATTCGATGATTTCATATTTAATTTATTATTTCTGACCGTGTACGTATTTCTTATTCGATGAAAAATGTTATTTTCTTTAAATTACTTCTGTAAAATATTTAGGGACAACGATTTGTAGTTGTACTTGTATTTCCCAATAAAAAAATCTTATTTGTCATTTGGCATATACATAAATTCATGCTTGTCAGATGCAGTCCGATTTATTTTTATATGAATTTGTAATAATGAAGCCGTGTATAAAAAAAAGTTTTTTCAATACTAGTTAGATAAGCTCTCTGCGAATGTACAGGAAGGAAAGGTAACCGAGAAATCAAAACCTATTCACATTTACATTAAAGTGTTGGGCACAATAGCCGGCAATTAGTGGGACAGGGACGCATGTGATAAATGGGGTTTTAGGGGGTGGACAAGAGGAGGGGCGGGGAGATTGCTTATCCCAGACTTTCTGCCATGCAATACTATCAAATTTTAATCATTATTCGTCTATTAAGGCAGCCCTATTAGCGAGATGAGCATTGATTTATGTTCTTAAATTTTAATAAGCAAGGTTGTAAACGTGATCAGTAGTGATCATGTCTTCAAGAACAGTGTCCATCGATGTTTGCTTCTCGTTAGAAGGGACAAGGTAGAAAGTGATTTAATGAAAGTCCAGGTGTAATTATTTTATTGTAAAACCTTTATTCAGTAAATTGTTATTGTATGTATTGTATATAATCTAATAACTGAAAAAAAAAATAATAAATAAAAAATTGTATTCACATTAAAGTATTTCGGCTCAACACAGGCCATGCCTAAAGAGCCGTAATACATATAGTAAAAAAAAGTATTAAAAATAAAATAAATAAAAATATATTTACCAACTAGGATGCACCAGGTTAAAAAAATGGAAAACGGAAAAATAAGACCTCCACCAAAAAGCGTGTAAAAAATATGAAGGAAGGAAAGAAATTACTTTTTTAGGACCATTTTCAGTGAAATTGAGTGTAAGGTAAAAAAAGATACATATATTGTTAGGAAAAAATTGAATTTTTTTGCAAAAAAAAATCAATAATTTTTTTTATGAATACTTTCATATCATTCTGATAATCACACTAAGTATGGATAGCTGAATCTTAAGTGAATGCACAAAGATTCTTATTTTAACATACATATACAAAATTACAACTTAGCAAAGCAAACATTGTTTTCAAGTTCAAATTTGTTTAGCTTTTCCATATAAACCTTTTTTGTGCCAATCTTCATAATTTAATTTCTCTATTATTGTTTTTAATAAATAAAAAAATAAATTTAAAAAAAAGAAGGTATAATTATAAATTGTGGACATATTTTAGTCAGGTTGTACATTAAGGATGAATCAATAACACTAATAAACACACTAAAACCCCTGTATTATGAAACCCCGTTTTTAATTTTTTCTTTTGCCCAAAGTCAATACACAAATGAGTTTAAACCGATCTACACCCCTAATATCCTACCTTCATCCAATTAAAATTATCATTCATTTAGTAAATTACAAAACGCAAAATAAATATAAACGCAACCCAGTTTCGTTTCCATTAACGAAATTTCCAACAACAGTAAGTATAACTTGTTCTATGCTTTTGTTCGTTATATTTTTTTTAAATGTAAACACGTGCCATATTTATGCTAAAAATTGTAAAAATTGAAAGTACGATGATAGATCGAATACGAATGATTGATGTTTTTTTACTGTTTTTATTGAATTACTTATATATTTTTATTATTTCATCTTATAGGTATACTTAGAGTAGACCTTCATTTTAATTGGGAAATAAAAGTTTCGAAGTATCCAAGATTTACAATATGCTCATTGAAAAGTCGTATAAAAAATATTTAAAAATGTTAATATTTTATCACGCCTGCACAGCCCCTTTTTATTAGTAACATGGAAACCGTACAAAAATATAGTAAATAAAAATTAAAAATACGGTAATAGGGTTGCTACCCTATTTCCTTTTTACAATGCTATCAAGCAAAGGAAGCGATATAAAATACAAAACGTGTTTGAGCAAGGTGGCGGGTACTTACCTACTTAATTAAATCGCTTTGTGTGTAAATGATGACTTGACAAAATATTTTTTGTACTAATAAAATCCTATTCATTAAGTATAAGAAGACGTATTATCGTTAAATGAAGCGCTATTTTTTAGAGGCAAGAATTTTCAATGGAGATTTCACCATTCTGTACACCATTAAACTGGTATTTTTATACTTCTTTTAATCATTAGTACTTAATGATGCATAGGGCACTGCAGGTTTCTTTTGATTATCAAATTATATGAAGGCAGACACACCAGTGATTAGTTAATGGCTCACGAGCATAACATATTATGTAGCAATTATATGTAGGCTAATATAGGGCTCATTTTATTTAGACGGCCATACATAATTTTAAAGAGTAATGTTTATATCGATTTATTAACATTTAAATATGCTTAAACAAATGAACTTCATAGTATTTTCGAAATCTAATAACATTTTTTAGTACACTTAAAATATATTTTTTTTTAAACCTAAAATATAAATATACAAATGGCAAAATTAATTTTGAATGTTAAATTTAATAATGAAAAGAAGCTTTTTTTACTGAGCAGAAACCCTCTTTTTTCATCTCACTAATACGACTGTCCAAACTCAAAACACAGTAAGGGACATTTTTTGTAGTACGTTTTTTTTGTATTTTTGGACTAAGTAGATTCTAATTAGTCCAAAAATGTAAAAAAAAACGTACCACAAAAAATATCCCTTTCTGTGTTTTAAGTTCGAACAGCCGAATAAATGTATCTAGTGAAGTTCTAGAGATTCAAGATAAATGTTTTAAAAATTGGTTCATATATATAGAACTTCCAAGAATTTGAGTAGTGTGGTTGTCAATAATGGATACAATTGGTGAATATTACACTGTGTAAAGTGATCACTTAAACCAGCCTACGAAGTTCGTCAGCCCCGTAAATGCCCAGACTTCCATATTCTTCTTCATCTTTGATGAGATGTCAAAAAATAATATGAAAATAACTTCTGTAATTGGAGATAATCCAGAATTTGGACACACTCAAAATGTTGTAAATCTTTAAAAACGCACAATTGCACCGATTAATTCAGTATAATTTATTATAGAATAATAATGATTGCTTTTAGAGATAGTGGGGATGGTGCCACCCGCGTGGAGATGCCACAGAACACAAAGGGAAGGTTCTGCCGTCACTACTCACCATAGTGCCAAGTCACGGCGGCTAAGTGGGCAGTCCGCAGCGGTCAGCAGTCAGCATACACTAGGAACCTTTAATCACTGTTCTCATGATAGAGAACAAATCACACACGTCAGATAATTGATTTCTCAACCGTCCCACTGAGCCATAACGACTCGATTCATTAATATACTACAAATAGAGGTACTTCTGTACATCTGTTAGTTACAAATATATCGAGCTTTTGACATTTTAATAAAATTTTCTTCGCCTCCGTAGTGTAGTGGTAACAGCGCTTGGCTATCGTGACGGAGGTCCCGGGTTTAATTCCCAGGGGGGTCAAAATAATTGATTAAACACTTTCCTTATTATTTATTGATTCGGCATTAACTTTGTGGAATGACACGTTGATTATTTTATTTTAATTAAACACTTGAATATACCACTTTAATGAGTTTTATTTATATATATGACTAGTTTCGAAAACCCTCAGATGTTTTCATCTTCTGGTACAAATTAGTTTTAATTTGCACCAGAAGATGAAAACAACTGTAAGTTTTCGAAACTAGGCGTAAATATAATATAAATAAAACTCATTAAAGTGGTACATATATTCAAGTGTTTAATTTTAAAAAATACTCTCCTTATCATTCATCGTTCATTTATGTAATGTCATTTTTTTATTGGTAAATAAAAAGTTATTAAAAAAAAAACACTTTAAAACTATTTTACTTATCACTATTTTTTTTAACTACACAAAGTTAACGATAAATGAACGATAAATGAAAGAGTTTTATTTTACCATATCACAAAGCTTTTTTAAAAATTAAGTCTTCACTCCTTTGCAAGTGATTTTATAAATACCACAAAGTTAACAATGTTTTTAATGTACAAAAAATACAAGTGATTTTCATTACCGTATGTATTTCATATTGCTTGAAGAATAAAGTGCAGGACTGATACTTGTATACAATTATGGATCTAGATAATACTGCATCTATACGATATAGTGCCCTATGCACTGTTGGGTGTGAATTATGGTTAGAAGAAGAAGAGGGATAAATTATCGAGTTTTTGACAAGTTTAGAAGGTATTTTCAATCTATTTTATAGCTGATGTCATTATTAAACCTAGCGGAAATCGAAAGTAAAATGTTATGAATGGTTAGCAAACTTTACAGTGTCGAAATGGATGTATTTTCACTAAAAATAAAATGCTTTTTACTTGTAAAATGTATGTACTTATATTAGTTGATATTTTATTTAGTTATCTTATAATTATTTTATTTATTGTTTCTGCATTTAATTTGTGGTAAGACATGATGAAATTGTAGAAAAAAAACATTTGTTTTTTATAGCTTAAGTTTATGTTATTATAACGACTAGTTTCAGTTTATATTTAGACCTGAAGATGAAGCATAGCTTCTGAAACTAGTCGTTATAATAAAATAAACTCAAGTGTTAAAAAATGTTTTTCTTTTACAATCTTACAATTAGTTTTTTTTAAATGAATTTAAATCATTGATTAAATATAATTCGATTTATAGTATTTCCATTGTGGTCATTGCAATGCTATAAATACATTTCAACAATTTCGTTTCATCAAAATGTAATCAACTAATGTCGAAACGTGAGAACTACGCATTAGATAAATGTATTGAATTTTAGCCATAAATCTGTACTGGTTATATTTGATGGGACAGGAAGCATTAAACATCCCGAGATGTTGCAAATTCCCACCCAGGAGCCGACCACAAACTGGTTAGTAATGTGACTATCTTTAACGTGTGAGGTTTCTGGAGAAAAAAGAATATTTTGAGGCAATCGTAAATCTTCGGCACGTTTCGGCAAATGTCAATAACTAAGATAGAGCGACCACAGACTCGTGTCAAAATTATTTAAAATGACTAATCTTGGATTGTAAGATTAACACAGCTATGAATATTTGTAAAATGATATGATATAGATACATCTTGTAATGATTCGTATTTACTTCCTCCGATAATTCTTGTATTATTTACTTATTTCCCACCTTGCCCATTCTATACTTATTTAGTATTCGGTCGTATAAAACTCAACATGTTCGAAAATGGCAAATAAAAATTCGTGTTTATTGGGAGATGTCAAAAGATGTATTAAGGAGTCTGACCTATACGAGCAAGGCAGGCGCCTGCGTACACAGCCAAAAAGACACTTAAATATTGGTAAGCTCCTTAAAGTTTTATGTATTTTTTTATACATACATATAACTGTGTTGAATTAACGCCCAAGTTTTGTGGGACCTAGTAATAAATAATATAAGGCAGCATATGTTTTTAGTAAAAAATACATCTCTTCAAAATATATTTTCACTGAAATAAAACACTGCACTGCTTTGAATTGGTACAACACTACCTTGATTGTAAAGATGAATAGTCAAAAGATTAAGGAAAGGAAAACAGATTTACGAATAGTTGCCAGGATGCCATTTTATTGATTTATAAAATAACACAATAATTAAATACCAGATCTTCTTTTTTGTAGAGCCTAAAAAAGTCTTAAAAATATCGTTCTTTGAGAAGAAAAAAACACAATGGTTGTACATAATTAAAATCCAAACAAATTTGAAAGTCGAAGCCAAAATATCAGTCTACAGTTAAAAATTGACATATTTTGTTATTTTTTCCAACGACAGGATACTTTAAAATCTATTTACTCATAAAATTGGTATTGGAATCATGTTGTAGTTCTGAAAAATTAGGTTTTGACGATTAAATGTAAATAATAAAATGTTGTATTTAATTGATGCTTTTTTTGGGATATTTATTGAGTAAGGCGACCGGACTACTAATACAAACAAAAAAATACATAAATATTCGATATTAAAAAGCGCCTAAAAGTTATTACTAAAACTTAAATACGAATTACCTTTCTTTGATTACAAACCGAAACCGTTATTTACGAAAAGGTTAAATAATGTAAATATACAGCTACCATACAAAGATTTGTAATTTCTTTCGAAAGGTTTTTTAACGTAAGGATTTATTTTATTACGCAAGTCGATTACATTTTTAGTACTTTTCTTTGCACAGGCGCCAGTATACAAAATACAATATGTATTAATTAAATATTTTTTATACAAGATAGTAATTTTACACGTACCTAAATACATGTTTTTATGGAATTTTATTTTATAACCTGGACAACTCAAATTCAAGATCATTACACTGTTAACGAATATAGTATAATTAACTTACACCTGTAAAATTCGTATAATGGGAAATAAATTTTACCTTACTACACTGGACGTTTCTGTTTATGGAACTTGACATGTTTACTTTAATAAAAATATCCGTTTTTCACATACTCAATTGATTCGAGAGGATAAAACATATTTGAATAAGAGAAACAAGAATCATTAATGAAGCAGTATAGTAATTTATTTCAGAAATAAAATTCGTTTATTAATAATAATTTTTTTCAAAATTATTATGAAATAATAAAGTACGTTTAACTTATACGGCACCTAATGGCCAAAACCTTAAACTGAAATTATCATTAAATAAAATAACAAAAAATGGCGGTTCAATCCATTTACTTTCCAGCGTTTCTATAATATGTATTGAATTGTATGAATTAAAGTTTAATCACAAATGTGGACAGTAAAGTTGGTAATTTTTCGATGATAAACGCATTGATCAGTGACTTTTAAACATTTTTGACCGGTACCTTTATTATGAAATGTATTGTTTGAGCTTCAAATATATTTTTTTCGGGAAATGGACGGGAACAATGCAGAAAATCATTATTTTTGCATGTTATTTATTATGAATGAAACGGTATATTTACACCCAATAGATAAATAGTAAGAGATATTTTAAATTATCATTTAATGGAAACAAAGTGGTTGAAATTGTTTACTAATTCAGAAAAAATCTGGCTAAATTTCCAAAATGTTACAGTACTATTTTTTTTAAATTTAGTTTTTTTGTTTGTTTTAGTTTAGTGCGTGTGAGAGGACATTAAGTATTTGAAGACAAATGTGGTACAGGGTACGAGTACCCCAACTTGGAGACCACTGGCTTCGATAACTGCAGGCGGCCAATGAAGCTGATATTGTGGAATTAATAAAAATGAATTCTTCCTCTCGGGGGTTCCCCGTCCTTGGTGTCCTGTAGCTACAAGGATCGCGTGTTTTGAAATTCCTGAATATATGGACAACATATCGTGGTATCAAATACCTTCACTTTAATTTTAACATATTAATATGACCATATACTCAAGAAAACTTTTTAAATAAATAATAACCTTTTGAGTGTGTTCAAATACAAGTTCAATCAAATCTGGATTATCTCCAATTATAGGAGTTATTTTTCATATTTCTCATGTATGTGATTATAATCCAGGATTCGGACCTCACATACTAATAAAAGAGTTTCTGCTTAGTAAATAGCCTCTTTTCATCTCACCAATAGATTTCTCTAGTGAAGTTCTAGTGATTCATATGACCATATTCAAGAAAATGTATCACTATAAATAAATAATTACATTTGGAGTGAGTCCAAATACTTGTTCACAAATCTAGATTATCTCCAATTATAGTAGTTATTTTTCATATATCTCATGTATGTGAATATAATCCAGGATTCGGACCTCATTTACAAATAAAAGAGTTTCTGCTTAATAATTTGCTTCTTTTCATCTCACCTAGTGATTCAAGAACAATGTTTTAAAAATTGGTTCAAATATATCGAACTTCCAAGAATTTAAGTAGTTTGGATGTCAATAATGGGTAAAATTGGTGAATGTTACACTTGTGTAAAGTGACCACTTAAACCAGCCTATGACGGTCATCAGCCCCGTAAACGCCCAGACTTCCATATTCTTCTTCATCTTTGATGAGATGTCAAAAAATAATATGAATAAATAATAAGGAGAAATTAGAATTTTTTTATAACGTCATGCTATGGGGTTTATTGTGCTATTCTAAGTACCATTTGTAATTGTTTGATTTTTGTGGCTTTACAGCAGGGGTGTGGATTTTGAGTTCTAGATACGTGGTTCAATTCCTTCTCTACATACGACAATTAGAAATGTTCAGAGATACTCCTCAAGGTACATTGTCTCAAATAAAAGATGCTTTCTTATTTATCTTACGCATTACGTTTCGTTTTTTATCTCTCGGTCTAGTTTCTGCAACTGAATACTTAATCTTATCTAAAAGAAGAACATGAATGGAAGTATACCATAATTCGTAAATTTAAAACAAGGTGAATAATCTTAATAAACATATTCATACATATTATTCACAATCAGTTTATATAATTTAATTTTTTATATCGTTAGGTTATTTATCGTTAGGTTGGTAATAGAAGCAAGGGAAGACCGATGAAAACTTCCCATGATGAAGTATTTCAAATACTTGAAAGTGGTCAGGTCAGGAGCCGGAATAATCAGCGTGTGATGAAAAGATGTATGACTGTGGAAGAGGCGAATATTGTGTGCAAAAACATATTGGTGTGGCCTTATATTCTCTCTGCCCTCTGTGGGGATGCAGCTTGATGATTGGTTGGTTAGTTTTTTTTAGTTTGTGGTTATGTAAAAAAAAATACCAATTATCGATTTAACACTACAGGTATATTACCATTGGTGTCACTACAGTATCTATTATAAATACAAAGGTAGATATATACATAAGTTGTGCGGGTGCTAGGCGCTATAACAATGATATGATAATGGTCATAACAATAACTACCGGAAACGTAAGTATAGAATTACTTATGGGTGCATAGTGCTAATAATATTCGCCCGCATCTAAATACCTGCATTATACCCACACATCATGTCGGCTCTATGCCAAATATGTAAGCACAACAGACTTATTGTCAAAGGGGTTATTCAAATACATAGGTTATTCAAACACATGTGAATATTACTCGTTTCGTTGGAGGTGATGCAATCGCATTATTATATTCGGGATTTGGAGAATATATCCATTCGTTTGAACAAATCATATTATATCACATATTTCATCGTTTATTTCTATAATGTACGTGAAGTTTTAGGCGAAGATTGTTGAATTAAATTATGTACCCGTAATTCTAATAAACATATCAATTTGGGCAAAGGGATTGTTGAATTAAATTATGTACTCGTAATTCTAATAAACATAGTAATTTGGGCAAAGGGATTGTTGAATTAAGTTATGTTTTCGTAATTCTAATAAACATATTAATTTTGGAAGGGGAATTATCCCTCAAAGCCATAGATAAGTTATTAATTTACGAAACTATTTATTGCTTATTTAAGGGGATATTTGGAATGACAGAACTCATTCGCCGGCCAACTGCCGAAGAGGTAAGATGTCTTTTCACGCCCGATTTTTTTAAAGAATGCATATTGGATATTTTTTGTTTTTTTTTTAAAAAAATTTATCGAAAAAATATTTTTGTGATTTTTTTTACTCTTTTTTTTTCAAAATCATATAATTATTTTAAAGAATTTTTGTATCAATACAAAAACTATATTAAAAAAAAAAACAAATACAAAATTTAGTTGTTATTTAACGAATGCTAGGCCTTAAATACGGTTGCTTTATATTTTCAAAACATTCTTAAAATATGTTTATTGCCTAGAAAAAAATACAACGATTGACATATTTGACTGTTAATTTAATTCAATAGATGCTCAAAGCGTCCCTCATTGTGTTTCCGACTTCTAACCTGAAGGCATAGTTGCCATTCCGTCTCGTTTCAGAGACAAAACAGTCGATAATATTCCTACCTCTGAAAGTTCCATTGAAGAGCATTCTTCAAAATGGACGTGATGGTCTGTGGAGTGATCGCTCACACGGTGGTTCGGCTAACTCGCTTCTCCACAATATGGGTTCAAATTTTCAATACCTGTCAAAGGCGTAATCCATCTATTTCCATAATGGACTAGGCTTTTCACGCTGCCACGGAATGAGATGAATTACGGGCCATCTCAGTACTCAATAAAGAGCCAGTACACTTTGTGTAAAAGAAACACGTCAGAATGGTAATTTATGAGTCCTGACTACTAAGAGCAGTAGCTGGTTGCACCCAAGATCTGAGCTTTTGTACCCATCACATTGTTAAACAATACTATTTTTTTAATTCATTCACCTGATGATTGATGGAAAATATAAATCTATTAACAACAGTCATAAAAGAAAACTTATTCGAAGGATACACGTGGAAAAAAATAGATGTTAATGTACATAGATAAAAGAAGATTTTCAATATCAACATACGAAACGCCTTGTTAAATTAATTGATATTTAAGTTCGCATCCAAGTCCATATGTTATGTCTCAAGAAACACGGGTGTTTGTAAATTGAAAAATAAACAAGAAGATATATAAAATTTTCTGATAGTTGTGTTCTTATTACATATACAAATATTTCGACTTCGAAACATACTAACCATCGACAACCTAAAAAGAGTTTACCATGCTATCGTACACTCACTACGTAGTATGGCATTATTGCATGGGGAGGCTCATACAACAACATACTGAACTCAGTGAAAATAGTACAGAAAACCACAATTAAAGTTATCTTGAAAAAAATATATATATTTCCAACAAGTCCCAAATATACAACCCATTTATAAAAAACCGCAGTTTTTCAAATACTAAAGGGTGACAACTATTTAAATTTAACAAAAAATTTATCATCGAGATTCTCAAACGATTTTTCTATTCCAAAATGCAACACCAAGCAATTTCACCAAAACTTTAAATATTTGGCAATTAAACATTTCAATAAACTCCCCAAAGAAATAAAAAAAATAGATGATATAAAAATTCTTAAGAAAAAAATTAAAGCTCTATACATTTAAATCTTAAAAAAAAACTATTATATCTTTTATTATATAACATTAAACCACGAGTGTATGTCCCTTTCCAAGCACAAGAGCACAGACTGTTTTATGGAGAGGCACAGCGAATCGAAATATAAAAGTTCTCCATTTGTATAAATGATTCAAATGTATTATGTTATAAATAAAAATGTGAATATATTAAATGAATAAAAAAAAATTAAAAAAATACAAATTTATATTTTAAACAGGCATCAAATTTCTGTACGATATACCGTAGACTGCCCATAGATGGGGGGCGAACTTTTTACTTGTTGAAGTTTATTAGAAGGTCTACTTAACGTTGCAATTACATTTGTATAAACTGTTTCATTTACGAATGAGGCAATCTTTAAAAATATACTTAAGTAAAAGTATCTGCCTACCCCGGTACTGGAACACTGTTTATACACAGGACATCTGATGGTCCCAAGTTCGAGTCCTAGTGTAGAAAGTTACATTTTTCGAAGATTTTAATAATTCCCTCTATAAAATTTTAAAGTAAATGAAATTTTTGGAAATTTTATCCATTGATTTATTCGCAGATGTAAAAAAAAAGAAATATTAAAAAAGCAAATATCATAACTATCGCATATTCTTATTACTATAATTATTTTTTAACCTTTCCCTACTGGGATCCCTTGACATTTGTCATGTTGGTTGATTACAAAAAAAAATGTCATCGTGGTTTTCGTTTGAAAAAAAAGGTGTATACTTATATATTGGTAATACAATGTTAAAATTAACAGAATGTAATAAAATGATGAGAACGCCAAGAATGCGATGTTTCATCGCGACAAAGCAAGGAGAGATTGAATACAAACACTTTTGTAAAAGGTACCAATCCTAGTACATGCTATCAATTTATTTTAGAAGGCTGGATTAAGTTCCTTTTTATGAAATACAATTGGGCCTCGATGGAAAATATCACTGCGGCTAAAATCACGTTTTTAAACCCTGATGTGAGCGTCATAAAAAAAGAATATTTTTCAAAAAATATTTTCATACATCAGAAAAATGCGAAGAATACGTTATCTTCATAGTTAAACGCATGAAAGTAAAATGATCAGCCTGATGCTAGCCCGAAAAACAAAAACTAACTAACTAACCAACCATTACGCTGCTTTTCCGCAGGTGTAGGCAGAGAAAATAAAACGCCACACTAATCAGTCTTTACAAACAATTTTCGCCTCTTCCACACTCGTGCATCTCCTCATACATACCTACCCGCCGATTGTTTCGACTCTTGACCTCACCACTTTCCCACGAAACAAAATAAATATACTTAAAATAATTTGTTTTCAATTTAATTTTTTTATGTTATTAAAAAGAACTCATTCGGGTGGGTATTTAATATTCCAAACTCAATTGCTGAATTTTGATATCCAGAAAATTGTACACATATATAATATTGTACACAGAATTTAAAGAACCCCCTCCTTCCATCGTCGAATATTGTGGTGATATATGAAAAGTTCATTTAAATAAACGAGTGTTGATTATTTGGTTTTCGATCAGTAAAACAAAATTGAAATTGAAGTAGTAGTGATTTTTTTAATTTCGATTAATATAAAAAGAGTTACTTATCTTAAAACTAAAAATTTTACGTCGTTGAATGCTATACACGATTTTGTAGGGACACACAGTGATATATGTACATATATACAATTTCCTATATATGGGGTCCTTTGAACCCCGCTGCACTTTTCGGGTTAAGGCTGACTTACCTCCCGCAGAGATGCCCCCTCCACTTAATTAATGTGTCCACCTTAATGGCGGGGGTCCACCCCTATACCTTCAAACCTTGCCACTTTAGGACACGATTTATTTATGTATTAACTGAGTTATTTTATTCTGTTATTTTTAATAAAGAATTATGTCATGTACCTACATAAATTGAATATGAAAGAAGAATGATTTACGTAACTGCTCAATTACGATTTTAATTGTTTTTGAAGCCCCATTAAAAGATTAAGAAAAATATGAAATAAATTTATTTTTCTTTGCGTTTATCGCATAATATGCATACCTGTTGTTAATTTTTTTAGAATATGATATGTCTTAAAATTCGTATGCCATTTTAATTCACATACATCATAATAGTTTTTTAAAGTAATACTTTTAACCTTTAATGACGTGAATACATATTTCTAATCGGATATCGAATATCAATTTGAGTACTAACCATGGATACTTATTTAGTGTTATTTTAAGTTTTTTACGATGCATACTTTAAAAGATGTCGGGTTGTGGTCGCTTGGTTAGTGTCGCGGACTCTTAAGTCAGAGTTTCTCGGTTCGAACCCACTCTACCACAATTTGATACCTATTTGTAATAATGATCCGCTAAGACTCACAGAAATATTATGAAATTGAAATATTTTTGTAAATAATAAAAACATAAATATTTACCTTTTTAAAAAAAAAAACATATATTTGAAACGTCTTACAAATCTATCAAAATTAAAATAAGCAAAAACCAAAATATACCATGTTGGGAATTAGTTATATTTTATGTCATCCTAAGAATTTTTCAGCCTGTAAGGGTATGATCAAGGCTTCATATTCTATACTGCCTTTGGATATTACATGATTGATTTCGAGAATGTAGGTGTTTAGTTAAATTTGTTTTTTTTTTTTAATATTTATTTAAAGACATAAATAAAACATAACTAATTAACCTCACGCCGTTTCCTCGCAGGAGTAGGCAGAGTAAATTAAACATGATTGTATGAGTATAAAAAAGCTTTCTTTATTATGGAGTTTATGGGAAAAGTAAAGTTTACGTAAAAATAATTTGACGAATAAAAAAAATTGTTAACCGTAAGGTTAAGTTAGATTACAGGTAAGGGTCTATGGATGTTTTGGATTCTTATCACTGATATATTTACACATGTAAGCTTGTCGAAAATATATTAATATTGAAATTCTTTTTGGATTATTGTCCGAAATTCTTGGAATAGCATCTTTTACTAAAATTTTATATTTCGGTGACGAGGTATCCTTTTTTGTAACCATGAGACCATTTTTTGTCACATGTTTTATCTCATATTTTGTATCCTGAAAGTGTTTTTTGGGATGTTGGTTAATTAAATCGTGTGCTTTATGGAAGGTCTTCAATCCTCTCTACCTGGTCAAAGCAGAGATTCCTGCGTTCCTGGGATCTATACCTCACGTCGAATAACCTCTTATCGTTAATAGGAATATCGGTTTTATCATCTTTTCACCTGAGTAAGGCTGGTTTCATTTTCATTAGGTTTATAATTAGGAATATTGCAAATATTAAGTAGAATAATTTAATGCCGAAATATATTTTAATATTTTTTCCATTAAACCACTGTGTCGGTTTTAATTTGATGTTATTACTTACCTACTGTTTTAATATCTATTGTAATAAACTGCGCGTAATTTAATCTCGGGAATCATAACGAATATAACTGTGTGATAAATTTAAAAAAGACAAACGCTGATTAGTTCCGTTTAAAAAAATCGTCTTAGAAAATTGTAGCGAAGATTATTATGCGCGCACGGAATATCCCACATTACATAATTTAAAATATAGTATAAATCACTACTTGGCCGGATTTGAGTCGCCGTAAAAAAACCCAGCGTGTAATTTAAGACATTCGGGATGCATATTCATTAATTAAGCAATTATATCGTAACGAAGTAGAAACGTACACGTATAGTGGATGGGACTTTATGAAGTCATTAAGTTAATGGCGGGCCGAGGAGTCTCGCGGAGCCCCCGGTACTGGGAGCGCAGCCCCGGCGCGCAGGTCGCGCCCGCCACGCTGGACTCGCTCCTCTAATTCCTTCACGCGTAGCCCGCTACGATACACGTGTCAGCAAAGCGAATAATTGGTGCGAGCTGTTTTCATTTCGATAAACCGGAAGGGATCTGTCCGTAGCGGGCGCGAGGAAGATATACGGTTATCTCCGTTCCCGCTCTCATTCAAATTAGTCCGATCTCCGAAACATAAATCAACGAACGTAATCCGGCCTCCGCGCTAACAATGCCTTTACAGGTTTATTATCCATCTTATAAAATTTCACGTCGAAATAATTCATTCTCCGATCGCGGTGGCTGAATACGTTTGCGGGGGTGAGTCCGACCCCCGCGCAGGGGTGGAGCGGGCGGCGGGCGGCCCGAGCGTGTGAGAGTGACGGAGGCGTAATTTATTGGCATCTCTTAATTAGGACTAAGTCTAATTGGGGCTTAGTTGTTCCCGCTGTAACGAGGGTCTCCTCCGTATAAAGAGTGCCGGCTCGTTAGAGATTGAAGCGATCGCTAAATGCTGTGATACTTGAATAAACAGCCCCCCGTGCCGCCCCGCTGTCAGCGAGAGATGAATTATCTCCCGAATAAAACGGAAATATAATTAGGGAGGATAATGTCGTAAATTAAAAAGTTTTCTTCCTAATTAGAAAACACGGTAAACTTTACCGAGAAATATTGGAAATTGTAGCGAAAAGGAGAGGGAAATTTTCACATTCGAACTCAATCGCCTTACGGAATTATGCTTTTTTTCTTTTTCATAATACCCAGCAACCGTAAGCTCCATTTTACACGGTAATTTCTTAATTGCGAGGTAATATTATAATGCGCGTATCTTTTACAAATTTATTATATTTTATATACCTACTTGCTTTTGATAACATCGGCCATTCGAAAATTTTGGTTATTAATATGAAAAGAATTTGATTTCATTTTATATTTTTGTTTTCTTTGGCTTAACATGACTGGTAAAACTTATTCCGAACAGCCATATATCAATACGCTCCCGTTAAACATTTAAATGGCCGTAATTTCTGAATATTTCCGATCTCCTGCGGAGGAGAATGGATTTTATTAGTCTCTAGGTTCGCTGCTAGTTTTTTCACGTATGAAAATAATACCCACACAGAATTTAAATTATATTTATGTCGTAAAAAATAGGCGCTGACCATAAATTAATTAAACCGAGTATCGAATGAGTTTGGAAAATCTATTTTTAATTAAAATTTGAATAAAAATTTCGTTGAATTAATAGTGTTAGAGTTCGTTCAAAGTAGCATACTATCAAAGTATCACATATCAGAAAAGGGAATATCGTTTGAATGATTTTTGGAATCAATAAATTTTATTAGAAGTTTCGTACTGATATATCTTGGCGGAACTGTATTTTACAGAATAAAATAACAACTTTGATTTTTATTCCAATTCATGTGGAAAAAATTACATAGTTATAATTTTTTTGTATTTCTTATATCTTTTTTACTCTAAGCACTAATGGTATGTATTTTTTATTACTTTTAACATGTAAAACATATGGAAAGATATTAATTTTGAATGGATTTATATTTTATAAATCCTAAGGATGCATGTTTTATGCACATGAAATAGAAAAATGGTACAACATTTTGATGTAGCATTTAAAAATAGTACAGTTAACTGGTCAAATTATAAGCTTAAATAATAAAAATGAAAATGAGATTTTCTGGCGTTTCTCATGTATGTGATTATAATCCAGGATTCGGACCTCACATACTGATATAAGAGTTTGTGCTCAAAAAAAAGCTTCTTTTCATCTCACCAATAGATGTCTCAAGTGAAGTTCTAGTGATTCAAGAACAATGTTTCTGAATTGGTTCACATACATATGTATATAGAATTTCCAAGAATTTGAGTAGTGTGGTTGTCAATAATAAGTAGAATTGGTGAATGTGTAACTTAAACCAGCCTATGACGGTCGTCAGCCCCGTAAATGTCCAGACTTCTAAATTCTTCTTCATTTTTGATGAGATGTTAAAAATAGTAGAAAAATTGTGTTTTAATTGTATCGGGATAGGATACAGAAAGGACAATCGCCATAAACTCTTTTTATAAGCCGTTTTGTTTAATTAGATTTTTGTTGTATGGTTAAACTTTAGACAGGATCTGTGGATACGAGTATATTATCCCTCTAAACACCTTAATAGACGAGATATTAGTTTATATTGGCTCTTAAAATTCACACAGATTCAAAAGTAATTAGGTTCCGCGTTTCTGTGCTTACTCGTATTGTAAGAGAAAGTTCGAGGAGAATGTTACGAAATAGTTTTCATTAGCGAAAGAGCATAAACCGAATTTGTTGGGCACTTTTCTGAGTTTAATTACGGGCTTTAGTACAAATACAGGCAGAGTGACTCACCACAATGATAAAGTCGTATCCTTTTATGGGAAGGTCGTACTCGGTACTCAGTGCTTCATAGAAACTGAAATAAAATTACCCTCAGACTCTGATGGAAATTTAATTAAATAATATATTATGAGGACTTCATATCCCATAATATCAAACGTCAAAAACTTTGGGTCACACGAATATTATCCTGATGGTTAATTATTGTGACTTTAACTTTATTACTATTGCCTATTTATGGGGGTTGAGTGATGACTGAAGTCATTTCATTATAATTTAATATTCATTTATATTTTTGGGATAGTACAATCATCAACCCCTATTACTCTTGACGAAATAATAATTTGACCTATTTGAAATTACTTAAGTTTGTACAAAATATGTATAAATTGAAATAAAATATAAGAAATAATAATTTACTTGTTTTTTTTATGTTAGATCAGTGATTTTGCATATTTTAACAGCAATATTAAGCGTCCCTTAGTATTGTTGCGTTTATTCATTCGAATACGAACTAATTTTGATTGGATTTAAAATAATGATAAAAATATTCAACAAATGTGAAGTTAAACTTTATAAAATTAAACAACTTTGTTTTAACCACTTTTTTATTATATGTATACTTTAACCTATCTACTTTACTTTAGGATTTTTTACGGAGTGTGTGGACGTTTTTGGTAAGGGAATGTAATAAATTATTAGTATTTCAATGTGTAAATTTTAATTAACCCCGATGAAGACAAGGTTCTTGTCGAAACCGGTAGGTTACAGTGTACTAATAATAAAAAAAAATGGTTGAAACAAAGTTGTTTAATTTAATAAAATGTGCCACAAAGTATCTTCGAAAAACATTCAAGAAAATAAGAAGTTTTTTTGAGCTAAAATATTCAACATTGTATAACATACATCGTTTTGTAAATTAATTAAACACACCCAACAATTCATTGGGGGTCATATCAAGTAAAAAAATTACAACTTTAAAATCCAAAATACAAATATTCGGGAGCTTAATACCTCGTTACGAATTGTTTGATATGATTTAAAATATGCATTATATTCAAATGATGAACTGTATAAGATATTTCTCAAATAATTTTCGACCCTGAACCTTAAGTTAGCTTAGCTACCACATAACCACAATCAGACGACAAAATTGAAAATCATTTTACCCGAAAAAAATAATCCGGGATTTGGATCTGTACATTCAAATAAAAGCTTCCCTGCTAAATAAGAGCTTTCTCAATCCAACGTAAATATGTAGCTATTATGAACTCGTTTGTATTGTGTCATGAGATTAATGATATACCTAGGATTTCTTTAATGTTTTTCGCAGATACTTTATGACACATTTTATAAACTTTATAAAATAAAACAACTTTGTTTTAACCACTTTTTATTAATACACTTTATCTAACCGGTTTCAATGTTTTATAATTTAGTACATAAACCCTGATGACAAGGTTCTTGTCGAAACCGGTTGGATAAAGTGTACCGATTAAAAGTGGTTAGAACAAAGTTTTATTTTATTTTATAAAGTATATACCTAGGAGTTCCAGAACATTATTTTCATATTTAATAAATATGAGAGTGAAAAATTACTTTTTTTAATCTCCTTAGAATCGAACCAGGCACTTCCAGTAATATAGAACTCCCTGACATCTATACTCGAGGCCGACAATACCTTTACAGAATGAAAATTACCTTTTTTTTCATAGATGACTGTTGTGAACTCAATCATGGAACGTCATGAGATTAATAATATATTATACATATGTATGTATAACTTCCAAAAATTCGATTAATAGGGTTATCAATTATGGTGAATGTTGTACGTGAGTAAAGTGATCACGTAACCAGCCTATGACAGGTCACAAGCTTTGTAAATATCCAGACTTCCATATTCTTCTTCGTCGTTGTTGAGATGTCAAAAATACGATAGTATATAATTAAAATGGAACTTTGTTTTAAAATCACTATAAATATTTTATTATAACTTAATTATAATGTCTACCGGTTTCGAAGCTAACCGCTCCTTTATCAAGACTGATTAATACTATTAATAGTATCAGTCTCAATAGTATTAATCAGTCTTGATAAAGGAGCGGTTAGCTTCGAAACCGGTAGACATTATAATTAAGTTTCAATAAAATATTTATAGTGATTTTAAAACAAAGTTAAATTTAAATTATAAAATGGAAAATCACAAAGTTAGTGCTTCAAATATAAATTAAATGACAATAGAATAATTTATATTTCTTAATACTCGTGTTTGTTTAGTTTTATTATATACTCGGATCCTTATGGATTCGTTAGGGTAATAGGACTCTAGCAGTGCCGGAGAGAACCAGAGGGTACTCGTGCCGGAGGTAGGGGTGAGGAAGGGGTAACAAGGCGGAGGGGGTGGCGGGCGGGGGAACCGGTTCCAGCATCCACGTACGGGACCAGTTCCTTCAAAATAGGTACCTACTTAAAGAAACTGAATTGTATATTTTATGTTCTACTTTGAAGTTTTTTGGCACTCGATCAGATAATGCAAACGAAGTAACAATAATTATTACGTTATCTCGAATCGGAATTGAGATTCAGACGGCTGTAATTGGTGATCATTATTATAGTATAAATGAGTAGTCCACTTGCAAACCGCGTTGTGTTAAAAAATCAGTTATTTGAGAAAGTGATAAAAATGTTTAATGATAATAATAATAATAATAAATTTGGAAAATTTATATAGCGCCATTTTCGTAAAATACTACCTCAAGGGCACTTCACTGTGAATGAATTAAGGAAAATATTATGGTGGAAATGATAGAGCAAACAAACGTGTTTTTATTTTTTTCTAGAAATCATCTCACTCTCACTATTTCTAACCATTGGTGGAAGAGCATTCCACGCCATCCGTCCCGTAACAGCAAAGGCACGCTTGCCAAATTTATTGCACTGGTTGCGAGCTGGTAAGCTCACTTTGCCCATTGCAGTTGTTGTAGCCGATCGAAGCGTGAGACGTCTATCAACCATTTCATCTGGAATAATATACAGCTCTTTTAGATTCTCTGGAGCCAAATTATGTGTTGATATATACATGAGTAGGCAGAGTTTACACTCAACCCTTTCGGGAAAGCGTAACTAGTGTAGTTTGTGAAGTATGATGGGTGATGTGACTGAATTTAGAAATTCCAAAAATCAGTCTCGCTGCTGCGTTTAACACTGATTGCAGTCAAGTCATTTTATTGTTTGGTAGACTCGTATATATACCGTTTATCCTTATTGTTGAGATATAGGCGCATTCTTTTGCGTATTACATAAGTCTACGATCATATCAAAGTCATTTACGATAATAAATGAAATCACTGTTCAGAAATAATAATTTTATTTGCATTTCAAAAATAAACGTTTTGCATGAAGTACTTTAAACAAACAGAAGTTTTGCAGTTGTATTGTGTGCAAAAATAATATCTTTTTCTTGATACTCCATGATAGTTTTGTCACAAAACACCTTGTTTTTAGCCTGCAGTACATAAACAAAGTAAAGCGTGCATATCTCATGCGCACCGGCACAAGATGGAGGATTTTCCATGAGTCACTACGCAACTTAGTAAGTTTACAGTAACTTAGAGATTTTTGAAAGTGAACTGTCGATAGGCATAGAGAGTTTTGCAAGACTATTGATTTTTATGTTATATTTAATTCCTAATTTAATTAATTTTGGCAAATTATATTGAACAAAGACGATAATATTTCAAATCTTCTACCGATTGTTACCATTAGCTAAGAAACATGTATTTTCTTTAATGATTTTAATTTACTATAACCTGACTGCGAGTATTTCAATGTTTTAGAATTAGTATATAAACCCTGATGATGGTTCTTGTCGAAACCGGTTGGAAAAAATTTATCAATAAAAAGTGGTTTAAAACAAAGTTGTTTTATTTTTTTACATAAAGTGGTTTGCAAGTGGACTACTCAAATATTTTGTATACAACCGCAAATTCACATTAGGACGTGAATGTCGCCATACCGGCTCCAAATACTAACCATATAGAGAATATAATGACGCAGAATACATGTTTGACGTTACCTTTGTGAAGCTTCTGAGATTTAGTGAGTGAAAGATGCAGCAGCTGTCATAATATTATATAATGGAAGACCATATTTGAAAATACGTAATTGAAAAAAAAGAAGAAAAAATCTTATTTTTATTGTTATCTCCACAGAACCGTATAAGTTTTTTTAAAAAAGAGAATGTGTAAGTCTTCGTTTCTATTAAAAAATATCTATCAAAATCTTAATAATAATTTCAAGGGGGTAAATCTAGTACGTATTTTTGTTCTTACAAAAAATGTATTATTAAATGTTTCAAACACTGATATTAATTTTATGAAATAAATTCAAATTTATTTTGTCATTATAATTCATTTTTTTTAAATCATGGTTTTAATAAAATATTTGAGAAACTCTTAATCGTATTTTCTGCGATTTTGTTGTTGTCTTGTATTCACTTTTTCACCCACATAACACGAAAACTACAAGAACAACAAAATATTAAAATTATTAAAAGGCTGTAAACAATAAGAAACAACAAGCGATTGTATTCACAACAAAAAAATCCTTTTTACTAATTTTACCAATATTTTCCGTTTGTAAATGTAATTCTTGAAATACTAGGATATACTTAGTTACGTATACATAATTCTTTATCATTCTCCGATAGAGATTTTGGTCCATGAAGACCATATGGACGAACGATAAATCAAATTCAAAATCACCAAAGTGTCGAGTCACGAGATGTAAGCACCTTTGGTATGAAACCACCTCCAATTGGTCGCATTCATTATGAAATCCATGGATATTATAAAAGCTCGCGTGCCCAATACTCTATGGAATATGGGATAATAATAAAGCCCGTTCCTTACAAGTCTCCGGTCAAGGCATGGAGGCATTCAGCCTGACAGATTGGACGATACAACAAGAATTCGGAGACGAGGCCATTATAGAGCTTTTGTGTACTCAAAGGGGTCAATAATTCCATCTGGAATCTACTAAGGATTAGATTATTTTAAGCTTTAAATTTATATTTATATTATTTGTGATAGCAGATGGTTTACAATAAGTACTATCTAGTAATTAGATTCTCGATGTACCCACATCATATCACGTGTTGCAAGTTATAAAACATGATATTCATTGCAGTTATATTGATGCCAATGAAGTAAGTGATCAAATATAAAATCCAAACAATTTAAGCAATATTCGTGAATGTGACGAATGACATTATTTACTAGCCGTACCTAGCCACCCTACGGCTCAGCCTAGTTAAATGGAAAAGAATGAATGTATACATAGATGTATATTATTTATTGATTCGGCATTAACTTTGTGGAATGACATGTAGATTATTTAAAAATTAATAAACACTTGTAATAATATATGTATATTTACATTATTCACACCCAATGGTGCATAGGGCACTGCATTGTAGCGGAGCAGTGTTATCTTGATCGTTAATTGCATGAAGCCCTGCGCTTCTTGTACCAGACCAGAGTGATATTAAATAAACATGCGAGTGAAAATCCCCTATACATATTTATTTTGGGGAATCGAATCTGGGAGCTTCAGCACGGTAGCCAAACGCACCGACCACTCCACAACGGAGGTGGACGTATGATGTGTACGTAGGCATTTCCAAAAAACCGCATTTGACTAAAATTATTTTTTAAAAAAATGTTACATCGCTCACTCCTTTCAAGAACGTCATAAATCAAAAAACTTGATTTTTCAGGAGAACGTTTTTAAAATTTTAAAATATAATACAATGTGTTAAAAATAAATGTCAAACAACTTCTTGAACTTTTTACTGTGCAATAGATCTTTTTAGGTAAACCCTGAAGGTTTTTTCCCCATTTGAAAAATATTTAGTTTATTTGAAAAAAAAATTAAACAGTACGTTTTCTTCAAAATGCAAAAACAACACTTTCTGCCCTGTAGCGGGTAAATATTAAGTTAAAAATATGCCTCTTTTGCTAGGATATAGTACATTTTATGGGCATTCCGAAAACATGCACAACTGAAAATTGTCTTTTTTTGATTTATGACGTTCTTGAAAGGAGTGAGCGACATGTCATATCAATTTTATAACTGCATTTACCAGTGACAGTTTTTTCCTTTGTAGGTGGTGAAATGACAGCTCATACAGAGTTAACTCTTACCACTCTGTAGGCCAGACATTCTGGCCCGTATGATTCTAGTAGGCAGCTCCGTGGGCCACAATGTCTGGCCTGGCGCAGGTATAACTTTAATTACTGATTTCTCTATCACCCAAGTATATTCTACCAAAAAATATTTCAGATAAATACAGTTAATCCTAATTAACATGGTCATACGAATTGCCAGACAGAGTGTCCCAAAATTAGGGAACCAAAATATTTATTTTAATAATAAAATAATTTCGTATTTTTTTGATCAGAGTAGCTGATCAGTTATGAGAAAAGATTGGTCAGAGTGAAAAGGGTTAACAAAAGGCGGCTTGCTATTCCGGTATTCGTAGGAGAGTCGGCGTGAGGCAATTAGTCGTTGGTTTGTTTTATCCCCGCGACAATTTAATGTACCTCCTCCGCCGCATTCTGAGTACTGAGAATGTACATGAAAATAATATGAGTTCCGAGTATGAGCGCTGAGCGAGCATCTCAATCTTCTGTGACCGGTTGACTTACTCGCATATGTGTGTCATAATATCGCAAGTGAAAAGGTAAACACTTCGTTCCCCAATTACTGAGAATCGTGGGTAGGTGCACTAACTCCTCGATAAAGAAATCGATGTTTCCATTAATTGATTCGACAGTCAATTTATGGTAAAGAATAAAATAACAACCATGTAGTTTTTTCCACATGAATTTTATTTGACCAGCAACCGGGTTTCGTCGTAACCGACATCATCAGACTAGTGTCAGTTATGACGAAACTCGGTTGCTGGTGTAGGTGCACTAACTCCACGATAAAGAAATCGATATTTCCATTAATTCATTCGACAGCGACTTTATGGTAAAGAATAAAATAACAACTATGTAATTTTTTCCACATGAGTTTTATTTAACCAACAACCGGGTTTCATCGTAACCGACATCATCAGACTGGTGTCGGTTAAGACAAAACCCGGTTGCTGGCCAAATAAAATTAATGTGGGATAGTTACATAGTTGTTATTTTGTTCTATAAAATGCAGTTCCACCAAGAAATGTCAGTACAAAACTTAAAACTTTATGGTAATATCTTTCCATTTTTTATTTAAATTATTCTTGGTAAATACCACTATTTCAAAAAATCTAATAACGTAAAAATCGAAAAAAAGGGGATAAGAAAAGTCATAAAATGCAACATTTCGAAACAAAAGAAATCCATTAAAAAAACAATATACCCATAATTAATAATATGACAATCTTTAAAGCCTCCCCCCTTTTTCATTTCCTATATTCCTAATTATAAAAATAAAATCTCCTACCCCCTTTTCATCCTTCAACGACCCAAAGACACAACTCAAAAATTTAGACTTAGCTTTACCTTCATATACTGTGCTTGAAAATAATGCAGAATACATCGAAACAGTGTCATAATAGATTTAAAACTTAATGGTATTGGCCCAGTAAAACTTAAATTGAAAATGGATCGATATTTGTTTTATTTTATTAATTACTAACTGTACCCTGTCTAAAGCAAATTACCAATAATAAAAGCATGGCTATTAAACATTTATTTATGACGCGTTTCTGTGGCTCAGTCTGGTTAAATGATGAGAAAGAAAAGAGAAAGCACACATTTCTAATGTTTAATTTCATAATGCTTGTGAAGCGATGAAAAGCCAAGTCTTTTTCGGCCGTCCTCATTCTGTTTTCCCGCTCACATTCGCCACATTTATTTTCTTAATTATTATCTCGCTATCCATTCACTCCACATGTCCATACCACCTCAAATAGCTCTCCCTAATCTTTTCAATTATTCCTTGTTCAGCCTTACATTCCTTTCTTATATCTTCGTTTTTAATTGTATAATGATTTTCCACACATCTGAGGGAACGCATTTCTTTGGATGTATGCAATATCCTTTTATAACATCCGAAATACATTTTTATTAAATGTGTCCACCATAACGTTTAAAATGTCTTATTCCGAGTCAAAATTTATTTCCACAATCTGCATTGACGTAATGCAAGGTAAACATTCCAACTTCTCAGTGATGGCATTGCATGTAGGTACTTATATCCTATATGTGGAATATAATGTAGATTTGTAAGTATAATACTTCTGTTGGTACGTACTACGAGTATGTAACAGTACCTACTTTATATATACTAAAGTTGCTATGCTTACAGTGAACGAAAACCAAAACAAAATTCCCGGGAAAATTTGATTATTGTATTCAATATTTCAATAATAATACATTTTTGACTTTCAGCAATCAGTCAAATTTAATTAAAGCTCACATTTTTAATAAAGTCAATTTCACAACGGTTGATGGTATTATATGAAGTAATAATTTACCTTTTCTTGAATGTTTTCCGCAGATACTTTGTGGCACATTTTATAATATCTTTATAAAATTAATTAACTTTGTTTTCAACACTTTTTTTATTAATACAATTTAACTTACCGGTTTCGACAATACCTTGTCCTCATCAGGGTTTAATTTAAATCAAAAGCATTAAAAACTCCCACCAAAAACATCCACACAATCCATAAAAATCCTAAAAAATTAATGATTTTTATGGAGTGTGTGGAAGTTTTTGATGTGAGTATTTTAATGTTTTTGATTTAAAATAAACCCTGATGATGACAAGGTATCGTCGAAACCGGTAGGTTAAATTGTATTCGTAAAAAAAATGGTGAAGACAAAGTTGATTAATTTTATAAAAATAATTTACCCTCTCAGTTATCAGGTTCGGGTCAGATGGTGAGGGGGAGAAGGAATGAGAATTCGTGAAGTTTATGAAGAAACATAATGAGAATTCGGAATTATTATGAAGAGGCATTATGGAAAATCACTTATATATATATATATATATATTCATGTAATCCAAGTTGGAATGATCAAATATTTTCTCTTTTTTTATTTTATTTTTTTTTCTCTAGAAAGAAAAATAAATCCAAATAATATTAAGGAATAAAAAACTTAAAAATGTAGATTTATAAAGAGAGAGTAGGATGTATGGACAGAGGCCTCACATCCACCTTCGACAGACACTTCGCCCACCCTTCAGGATCCCAATTTAAAAAAAAATGCTATACTTCATTAAACATTTTCTCTTCTTATTGTTCGTATGCCAAAGGTTTCAAATTGATCCTTAGGAGTGCTGAAGACTCGCTTTGTGATGAAGCGAACAGCGGCGGCCGACAACAAACCGGTCAACGAGCATTCCACATCAATATTCCATTTAATAAAATCATTTGTCCATTCGCATTACAGTCCCATTCACATGCCTTCTTCTTTGGAAAGAAGTATCTACATATTACACAAGTGCTGGAAAATATGTTGAGCTTTCTCTCGGGCCTGTATCCCTAGCTAGATGATTCTTCCCTCATCTTGAGCTTTTTACTCTACCTCCTTCCCTAAACTCCCCTTTTCTTTTGCTTTCCTCATTTTCATTAATTTGTAATTTTCATAAATATTTAATACAATATAAAATAGTTGCTTAATTACTACAACAATAATTTCTAATTTGAGATTTTTATTTTCAAGAACTGTCTACCCTCTGATTGCAAATAGCTATATAAGGTATCAAACGTTTTGACCAATATCACTAGTCTATTTTTGGTTGATTGAAAGATATTGGTTTTTAGCAATTAGACCACCAGTGCACATATTTTTTTCTGTACATCAAGTGTAAATAAATACATAATAATAAATATTCAGGTCTGTAGAATCGGCGATGTTTGATTTCAGGTGAAGTCGATACCCACAAACAGCAGCTTTTTTCTTAAACAAATCAATAAGGGATCCCACCAATCAGACTTGGATGAATAAGAAAAATATAGCTTAGTGAAAGAGATTTAAAAAAATAAGCATAAGCTATAATAAATCTAAGCGCAAGGTTCTCCAATGACGACCTTGTGATATGAGATAATGAAGCTTTGAATCACAAAAGCAGTCATATTCTTAAGGAAACTTGCCTCAATCCAAGACCATTGGGCTTATTTCCTTGGGCTGGGCTATTTACTGGCTTGAGCTGTTCCTTGGGCATTATTTCTGAACTTTTGTTTCCATAGACTTGATCATTTTAATATCGGTTGTCGATTAGTATTATCAGGGAGTTAAGATGGCTGATTTTGTAACAAATGAACATTTGACAAATGTACATTTTTATATAATTTGAATAAGAGCAAAGTTAAAATTATCTACGCTACATAGTTAAATTAAAATAATCTATGTTGAACCATAACTAGAGGATCTGAAAGTGTATGTGTGTGTGGGGGGTATCTGATTAAATGTATTGGCTTCCGTGCTGGAGGTCCCGGGTTCGATCAAGATAACACTGCAGCGATACCTAAGATACAGTGCCCTGTACACCTTTGAGTGTAGATAAGGGTAAGAAGAAGAAAAGGGGGTGTGTAAAAGAATAGTGTGAAGTTATACATTTAAATTTCGATCAAATAAGCTTTTCTCGCTTTTTCATTTACACATTTACAGATGTAATAAAAAAGAAAGCGTCGATGTCTCGTGATTTTTTGCTTTAATTTATTTTGCTAATAAGAAAGGACATGGTATTAATTAATACGCCAGTACATATTTAATTTATCCAGGGTAGGTGAACCGCCGGCCTGCAGTCGGCCCCCGGTCTCTTGTAATAATAACGTTCGCACCGCTGACAAATGACCGCGTTCCCTCTGCGTATGGAGAGACGACGACAGGTGTCGGTATTACCGGCCCGCGAGAAAGGAGAAACGGCTTTTTTATGTGAGAGATGTACAATTTTCTCGGATGAAGTAAATTAACTATGGTAATCCAGCGCTATTTGTTGTATTTTGATACATGCTACATGCATGAAATATTGATCAACTGCAATATTATTAAAGATTCAAGTTAAATTTGATAGATATAAACGATGTGAAAAAATCACTGAAAAATTCATTTTCTTTCATCTGCAAAGTAATCAATCAGTATACGATCGATAGCGTATCTCTGCCCACGATTAATTTATTTTTTTATTTATTGGAATTTGATGTTTTTTTAAGAATACACTTTGGAAAATTCTTTTTATCATTATTTTTTTACTCATAACTTTTCAATAACCATTTTCTTCTAAAAAACATGGATTAATTTTAAGAAAAGCGTATGTTTTCAATGCATAAACGATAGTTTAAGAAAAAAATATTACGTGAAATTTAAGGTTTGTACTGACATTTCTTTGTGGAACTGCATTTTTTAGAATAAAATAACAACAATAAAGTTATTTCCCTTAAATTTTATTTAACCAGCGACCGGGTTTCGTCGTAACCGACATTCATCAGACTGATGATGTGGAATAAACTATATAGTTGTTATTTTATTCTATATCACGCCAAATGTTATCTGGGTTTAAAGAAAAATTAATTTGGGTTTATAGTATATTGGGCTTTAAAGACAGATATTAACACCTCATCACGTTGGTGTCGTTTTGTTTTAGTGTATTTGAAGTTTAATTGAATGAATGCATTTCCCGAAATGATTGCAGGTTGGCGGGTATAATAATGTACATTAAGAGACTGAGCGCAGCGCGATCGAAGATCATGTATCGAGTTTCACAACTAGGCTATAAAATTAACCGGTTTCGCTGTCTCCTTATTTAATGTCCCGTATTTTTCTCCATGACGGACGAGTTACCTTAAAATGCGAAACATTTTTATTGCTCTTCTCTTCTCTTTCTCTCCCGCTAGTGCCGCATCTGTCCGCTCTCCTCGCAAGCCGCGACTAATTATTACAGAGAGTAAACATGTACCGCTATCATTGGTAAAAAAGCGCGATAATTCCGTGGCTCGCTTGTGAATTGATAGTTTGGTGATCGATTGGGAACTTTCTAGACGTCATGATACACCGAGCGCTCGTGGTTAATTAATTAATATAATAAACCACCGCATCCACTCGACGAACCCGCGATTATCTTCGGAGCCGGAAACCGCAATCATTCTCATAATTAGTTTTTTAAGGCTAGAAATCCAAAACACATCAACCATTGAAAAAGAATTGGAAACCTAAATAATCGCGTGTTATAACGTATTTTTGAGTATTTTTTGCCGATTTTTTGTATGTTTCGCAAAAAAAAATATTTGTAGTTTAAAAAAAAAAAAATCGTACAAAGCCTTCATTTCGGGCTGTGGTCCCGTCTTTAGTGATGCGGACTCTTGAATCAGAGTTTCTGGGTTCCCCACTCTACCACAATTTGATACCAATTTTTAGTAATGAGATACTTAGGTTCACAAAAATAGTATGAAATTGAAGTATTTTCATAAATAGTCAAAACAAAATTTTCTCTTTAAAAAATGTAAATCCCAATTTATAAATTCAAATTGTAATGTACTACATCGTTTAGAGTCGAGAACAAACAGTCTTTATTAATCGGAGTTCGTCAGGGCGATTGTGTGTTATTTATTAGTGGCACAATGGTGCTTAATCAGTTGCTTACTCTCATGAATTGAGTCCAATTTATTATTTTTAAATTACTTTATGGACATTCAGGGACGGCTACAATTAAAATATCATTCAAACAGCATAAAATATAAGTAAATACTTCATTTAGATTTCACGGTTTGAAAAAAACATGCATAATTTTATATGTAGGTGTACGTACGAATGTGAATTGAGTCGATTAGTATTAACCTGCTGAAAACAGAATTTAAGAGAAATCTTGATTAATCGATTACTCACAATTGAAGGCTTGAATGCAAAAAATAACAAATGTCCAATATTTTTCAATTTAAATTAGTATTTTTAGTTTTATTCATTTAAGCCCACATGCAACTACTATGGGCGGGCATATTTTAAAAAATTCTGTGTCCCTTAAATCAAGTGTGAAAAATATAGTGAGCTATGTAATCTGATCTCAAAAACATTTTACTTTTACTATTTCCAGTAAAAAAAACGGGTTTTGTAAAATATAACATCATAAGGAGTGCTTTTTAGTATGCACACATAGAGAATTTTAGAGAAACTTATTGAAGTCTAAAATAAAATTTAAAAGTATATGTTACATACAATAAAGCAAGAACAAAGCCGAAATATTCATTTTAAAATAATAAAAAACATTACTGTGAAATAAATCTTTCTGATAACCACACAACAATAAGTACAAAATTCGAAGTATCAGGATGCAAAACCGCTAAGGATTCCAGATGAGCTAGTCAAATAAAGACTAGAATGGGTATAGCTGAGCTGGCATTTAATAACTTGTAGATCACATTTCACTGCCTGAATAATAATGAAAATCAAGAAGAAATTTATCCAAGCATATATATATGTCTGGAGTATATATTTACCATAGTACTCTGCAGTATGTTATCGAAAACATACACCGATAAAATGGAAAAGAGAAAGATAAGAAGCATTTTAGTATAGTATTTAGTAAGTCGTAGAAGTATAAAAATAATAAATTGTATGGAAAGAATTATAAACGAAAAGGTTTTTTTAGAATAATAAAAATTTATAAATATTTACTTCAGTTTTTCTTGTTAAATACCACTATTTAATTATGAAATTTATCAAGTAAAAGCTCAATTAAATATGGATAGATTTTTTCACAAAGTGACAAAATGAAATAAATGAAAAATGGTTAACTACTTATTAATTCTAGTAGTATTGCTCTGTGAACAATCGATGTGTATGTATTTATTTATTTTAGTCACTTCACACGTCAATCAAAATATCGGAACAGGATTATACTATAAGCAAGTGCCATAGCGATTAACAAACATTATCTTGGGTGGACTTTGAATCAATTCATAAAATTTTAAAAACAATAAGTTGAGATGAGAAAACCTGCATTATAAAATTGGCCACGTAGTATTCAATTGTGGAACGTGGCCTTTCAGAGCCGAAGATTGCCGACAAATAATGTCGAAGGTCAATCGGGTCTCGGTAATTATGGGAATGCAACGCGGAGAAAAACGCCATAAATTGTCCGATGGATGAGGATATACGAGTACGTATGTAATGTGTATTTTTCATTCCTTTTTTCAATATCTGATTCCAATCAAGCATTAGCCGCAAAAAATATAATATCGATAATTTTGTAAAAGGATAATAGTGTTTTAAGGAGATATTCGCAAGAACAGAATTCATTCCACCGGAGACCACCGGAGAGGTCACACGTCTGTTCACGCATGATTTTTGTAAAGAATGTATATTGAATATTTTTTAAGAAAGACGGCGTTCTAAGAAAAAATCAATTACGTAAAATGTTATCTAGATTTACAGAAAATCATGTTCCGACTTCTGGGCCTTAATGGCGTATTCGCAAACATGTAATTCAGAATGCAATCGGGCGTGCGAGGGGCCAGACATGTCTCTACGCACAATCTTGTTTTTCAGAATATACGTATATTGGAATTAATTTATTTTTAAATATATTTAAAAAAAATATTTTTACGAAATTTATTAACTTCTTACATTTCGATAACTCTTCTTTTAAAAGATAATTTATAATCGCCATTTGATTGATTCATTTAAGACCTTGAATACCTTAATTCATTTCATACAAATCTTTTATATTTTAAAATAACACGATTTATATTTTTTTGGTTAGAAAGAATATGAAAACGATGAATTTATAAATAAACTATTTATATTCGTAAAAGCGTTGAAAAGACGTATTGCATAAGCTGTAAATCATTAAGTCACATAGAGAAAATATTCTTCTTCGAAATACTTTGTTCCAAAGTACATAATTTGCATTTAAATTTAGGGAAAGGCAGAAAAATATACAAAATTATTTTAATACTTATAATTTGTGAGAAAAAACTTGTAAGTACATATTTAAGTGTATTTTAAAACACACTCATTTGGTTAATTAATAGGTAATAATATGGAATGGCCAGCAGGTGTTTGCATAAAAAGCTCAATGTGCACTCGTTTTAAACTCATGTCATTATGAAAAATATTATAATTAAGCATTGTTAAGATATTTCTTTCACACATTTATTTACACGTCTAAAGGTGTGGTGAAAACAATATAATTAATTATATCTAGATCTGTTCCGTTTTCTTCTTTGTCCAGTTAGTTTGATTTAGTAAAGTGTTCATTTTAATTTTCTTAAGGCCCAGTATTCGTTAAATTAAAATCATTCTTATAAAATTCGAACGTCAAGTGATGTGTGACCTCTTTGGTGGTCGACCGGTGATTGAATTCTGTGTTTGCGGTGTATCCCCTTAAGAAATCATTTTTTGCAAATAAATACTGGCTTATAAATCATTAAGAAGTCAGTAAAATGTATTTTTGGTTTTAGTAATTAAAACATAAAAACAACAATAATATTTGCAATATTATCTCTAAGAAAAATTGCACTTTGCGCTTTTATGAAAATAACTTCCTTTTCCCGGGATACATATTCCGGGACAATCGATAGCTCGCACCTTAACATTCTCTATGCCAAGGTAACATTTAATGCAAACGTTTTTTTTTAACACCGTTTTTGTACTGAACAAAATAAGTTTTTCTTCGAAATAAATATATGGTTTCGAAAAATAAAGAGTTATTGAATGGTAAGGAGTTAATTTTTTTTCAATACTTGTATTTTCTTTTTAAAAAATTCCGCAGACAACACCTTGTGGCTCCTCGCGAAGCTGCTCGCGTACTGAATTGTATATTTGAGAGTAAACTCTTAAGAGAGTCCCCTGCATTTATTTATTATACATAGTTAAAGGTCTATATTAGAGAAACGCAGACAAAGAGCATTAAAAATACTGAAGTGTGTAACATTTTTTGTCCATAGCACACGAAACAATAATAGAATGACCTCATTACGGGCAAAATATTCCGTGCATAAACTTTTCCTTACATACGCATATCTACTCGTTTCCATACAAGTTACCCAGGTTCTCACCGACCGACCCCGTCCGACGATAAATTGTCAAAAAGTGTGAAATAAATTTAACTTTAACGTCATTGTTAACAACCAACTCGAGGTCTAGGATGAGGTGACCAAACGCATGTATCGTATGTACGAACTTTTTTATTTACATACCATTGAATTAATTAAATGTCAAAGTTACATACTGCTTTAATTTATGTTAATTTGATTTGCCTTAATCAACAATTCCTTAACTTACTAACTAAATTATCTGTCATGCCAGCTTTTAGATGAATGTTAAATTAATCTGAAATATAAACTATGCCTTAATAGGTTTGTTTTTTTTAAAGGTTCATTTTGTCAATATTTACCGATATGCCATAAAATAGTTGAAACTCTTAGGGCGCTTGTGCACTCCACGGAATTCCCCTACATTGAACGATACGAAAAATAACTAAATATTTGATATAAGTTAAAACACAAAAGATACTCTGAATTCATTTATCTTTTTTACATATTTATCTTGATATTCCTTAATTTTTTACTGTTTATTTTGTTTTCTATTTTAATTTTTTTTTTAATTTTTCACAATCAGCTTTATACCACAATGAAATATATATTGTACCTATTATAAACCTATGTATGCCCTTGCAGCATTTTTTTTAAATAAAATTTTATCCACAAAAAAAAGTATAGTTTTGGTTAGCAAGTCCATGCTTAGAATTCCTGGAACAAAAAAATATATAATTATTTTTTTACTTAGTAAAAACCACTAAATACTGGTATTTACCAGGTAAAACATTAATTAAAAATTGATAGATTTTACCACAAAGTGAATCAATTAATGAAAAAATATATATAATTAAATTCCGTTGGAACCATTCAACGTTTTTTTGAGTCGTATAAAATTTAATCATTTGACGGTAAAAAATTTATTATATGTAATTTTAGGTTTAATTTTTTTAAATCTTAAGCCAATGTTTGTTTATCCTTATTGGATAGGAACCATAATGACTTTATATATTATCCACTGAACTGATACGAACTATTATTTTATCCGAAAGTTTTCTAAAACTTGGTTACCCTTTTATAGTTGTGTTTCCGCGGTCAGTGACAGTGTCGTTTCCAGAGAGGGGACAAGAAAAAACTTATTTATTGTAAGAGTAATCTTTATCTGATTGTAATATACTGACGCGAGAAATCATTAGCGCTTAGCGTCCTACGCGCCTCGTCTGACACGGCACAAGGCACACGGCACACGGCTAGTCAAATACTAATTTATCCGAGCTTTATGATAGATGTCCCAGTCTCGGGGAAGATGTATTGTGGTCACTCCATCAGGAACATTCGAGATTTTGTAACGTCCGTATCAGTTACTTGTATCAATATAACTAATTAGGTATATTTACAGCGATTTTAAATTAAAAGTGATTGAATTATGCGTCAGGTTTTTTAACAGGCGTATTAAAATTCATTTAGTCGTTTTCTTTCAATCTGTCGTTTTTGCTGTTAACGTCTTATTGTATATTTATAATGATGCAGTTAGTGTAGAAATAAAATAAAGCTGTTTTATTAAAAAGGAAAACGGTTTTTGGTTTTTTATTAATATTTCTTGGTGGAACTGCATTTTATAGAATAAAATAACAACTATGTAGCTTTTTTCCCCATGCATTTTATTTGACCAGCTACCGGATTTCATCGTAACCGACTTCATGAGTCTGATGATGTCGTTTACGACGAAACCCGGTCGAATAAAAATCACGTGGAAGAACTACATTGTTGTTATTTTATTCAATAAATAGGAAAAGTTTCAAACTGATCTACTTTAAAGTATCAAGTACATCCATTTGAATTGTAAATTTATATGTTTCAGTGCGTGCAATCCCACACTAGTATATACAAATATGCAGGATATTTCAGAAATGTACGCAATTTGTCGTACGAACGGCGGATTGTTCTATCATTTGCGTCATTGCGGGATAAAATAAACGGATAGAATCACTTCGGAGTTCCGAGTGCCTACGAACAGCCTCGGAATACCGAGAAGCGAGACAAAGGAGCCAGCGTCTAGCAATAATGGAGAAAACAAGTAATAATTACGAGCAATGCGAGGAACGCATTCAATTAGATTTAACAAGTCGTGAAGAACAAAACGTACAGGTATTAACAGCGCGTGACCTCTCGGGCGGACATTATACGTAGAAGACACACTCGTGTGTATGGTACGTACGACCAGGATCCCAATTCGAAGGCATTCCCTTTGTGCAAACTGCAACTACTCGAAAAATCGGAACTAATGAGCTGATGAAAATAATTGCAATCGGCATTGTTCGTTCGGTATTGATCCAAGTGGCTGCATTGTATACACGGCTTTACATTTGCATTCTGCATACTAATTTGGTTTTACTCTTACATACCAGCTTTATAATGCTGAGACCCATTGCACCTATCTCCTTGTTATAATTTTGTTACATTTTAAGCTCCTAGAATGTATGGCCAAACATCTAGCAAAATTAGTCCTTAAAGAGTATGGATAACAATCTTGTGTTCGCAGTTATACAATTCAATGTAAAATGTATACATATTTATAAAAAAGGACTTTTAATTTTATCAAGTTTTTGTTTAAATTATAAAATCCGATAATCCGATATCACTTACATTTTATTCAAATCCGATATCACTTACATTTTATTCAATTTTAAAATTTTATTTTATTTATTATTCTGTGAAAAAGGTGAAAATTGAAATTAAAAAATCAGAAATTAAAAAAAAGCACGGCTCTGAGCTGGAATTATAGTAAAAGTTTAAGACTTCACCATTTAGTGACTTTGAACTTCTTATCTGTAGTTTTTTTTCTAACGTTTTTTTTTAGAATAACCCACAAAGCCTCTTCTTTTTGTAGAAAAAATAGGAAGGATAGGCAAGGCAAATATGAAAAATACATCACAAACAACCGACCAATTACAAACAAGTTTTTCTTGAATTTATTGGGAAAACAGTGGAAATCGAGCCCGCGACGCCAGTTTTGCTGTCAATCATCTATACAACTACGCCACGGCGCCTATGTTGCCTGAAGTTTGCATTGAATTTCGAATCAGATTTAAGTAAGTTAAATAAGTTAATGAAAAAGAAAAAAACGTTTCTTTCTTTCTATATTTAAGAAATGCTTAAGTTATCTACGCTAGTGAATACTTTTTCTCCCTTAAGCAATAGATACTAATATACAATTCAGCTCGCAAAAACATAATATTATAAATAAATAAACTTTATTTTTTTGCCCATACATTTAAAAAAAAACTTAAAGGAATAAACCGCAAAGCCTCTATTAGAGGCTTGTCTACAGGTGGAATAGTAAGGATAGGGAAGGTAAATGTGAAAAATACATCACAAACACCCAGACCAATAGAAAATCAATATTTTTTACATTTATTTTTTTGGAATCGAACTTGCGACGCCAGTTTTGCAGTCGAGGGTCTACCCTACTACGCCACGGTGCCTGCCGTGTCTAATGGTTACTATGGCATTTATCTAATTGTATTTGTGTCCTGATTGGGTTTTTTGCTCAGGTGTAATTTTAAGTTTACGTTCTGTTATGTTATGTAATTTTAAGTTTACGTTCTGTTATGTTCACAATAAATTTATGTAATTTACGTGTAGAGACAAAAATCGCCTATCTATAGGGCATGGTTCAGGAGAGTTGCTATAAAAGAAAAGAAAAATAGTTGTACTGAAAATCTTCGCCCTTAAAAATATGGACTTATGAATGCAAGATTGCGCACGCAATTCGTGTCCTGTATTTGCGATCTTGTGTTATTATTCTGAGAATAAGGTGCACAGGATGAAAGCTCTACTCAGAGCCGGGACAAGATTTTTTAAATTGATGAGGATATATCTACTGAGAAGCTATGGATGCCAGTTTCAGGTAGTTAAAAGAGCTCTAGATTAAGATTTGAATAATTCAGTAGTTTTTTAGAATAAATTTAATAAGCTATATAGTAATACTTTAAGATACATAAGTAATTATGTTATAAATGCATTTTTTTTAAATGTTGTGTTTAGTGATTGTAAACCTGACATGTATTTTTTATTTTATTTATGAAAATTAAAATATTTCATTTGTTCATTTTTTTTTTCCTTAATAATTTTTAGAACTGTGACTTAAAGAATATTCTCAATTTTTTGGATACTAATTTTATTTTTGAATCCCTTTTTTTATATAAAAAAAAAATGAGCAGTGAAAATCTCTAAATGGTCCTGAACATTTTTTTCTGTCAAGGGGAAAAATGATATCCGTCAAGTGGCTGCCGCCAATTTTGATACATATTTGTGCCAGTTTTATCATTTTTTTTTATAATGCAGCTGTTTAATTCACAAATGTCAAATATGATTGACGTACGTAGTCATTTGCAAAAATTATAACATCTTCCAATAGGGTGATTAATTTTGCGCCACCCCGTATATCATCTGTAGGGTGAAAATTTCGGACTCTGGATTCATTAATTATTTTGTTTTTAATTTTGTTTTGTATTTCGATTAAGGGTATATTTTGGTCATTTTGTAACAGTTCTTGTCTTATTCGACCCACTCCTGTTCCGGCTCTGCTTCCACTAGTGATATACCTAGTAAATAGGAGGTGATGGCAGTTGCACGTAAGACTAAAATGTCGGTACAAGGGAATGCAATCTGGTGGTGGGACATCTCACGAACTGGCCATTTAATACACGATATGCATTATGTTTGTTTGATAGTACTATCGAATATATTCACTTATCGAGACTTGTAAGTAATGTATTACACGAGATAATGTTCAAAATATTTCTATGCATGTGTGCCTGGCTATTTCACCCATTGTTTATTAACAGGGAGTCATAATGAGGAATGTAAAATTTACACAAACGTACACGAGTATGCCTCGAATTACATAACTATTTCATTTAATTTTGCAGATATTTTTCTTTTCCTATTCACTATTCTATACTCTAACATTTGTTACACATACATTGTTACAATGATTAAAGATAACACTTGTTTTTTACCACTTGAGTTTTATTAAAGACTACATGTTTTAGAAGTTAAACTTCCATCATTCAGGTCTGTATAATAATTATTATATAATTATTGTATAATTATTATACAGACCCGAATGATGGAAGTTTAACTTCTGAAACATGTCGTCTTTAATAAAACTCAAGTGGTGAAAAACAAGTGTTTTCTTTAATCATTGTAACATGTCTTACCAAAAAGTTAATGCCGAAACAATAAATAAAATACATTGTTACATATATGAATAATGTCCTTCATTCTCAACTCCATCTCTTACGTCATATGTGTCCTATCAAATATATTACACTCCTGTATCCAAAAATGTAGAGCAAGACCGATCAGCTTGCCTTCGTATAATTGACAATCGAGTGAAAATTCCATTTATCCGATGCGGTACCCGATATGAGATTGGGTACGGGCAGGGGTCAGATAAAATGTTACTATTTTATGTTTATTATATTCTTCAAATTACGAATATTTTAAAAATAAATACATAAATGTATTTTCATTTATTTTAAAAATATTAAATATTAATACGATTTTTTTAAATGTGATTAAATATACTTATACGTATACTAAATGCAAAATGGCGGATTCTGGAGATACTTGTAACTTATATCAGTGTTTAGCTTTACTTTTTTTTTCAAGAATAAGGGTTTATTATTTAGTACGAACGGTAGAGTTACTTTTTTCCAAAACGTATCTTTTATTTCCTTATCTGTATCACATGCTTTAATGTATCGGTCTAATGGCTAATAAAATCAATTAGGCATTTTATATACAATAAGTGATCAATCACTCATATTTTCTTCTGATGTTAACAGTTTGTGATACGAAGAACGGCTGGCTTGATAAACATGTAATTATTTACAGAATTGTCGCTTCGATACTAACCAGTCCTGGAGAGATGCCTTTATCTCGAGTCGGTCCACTAATTGGTCATCAAAGTTAACAATTGCGACTCGTTCTCCTCCACGGCTCGGGATATAAGGGGTAACATGGCGTCCATCTTGTGTTATGACTTCCTTATTGCTGCGGACAGCGCGAGATGCACCTCATTATTGTCTTTTACAGAAATACAAAAAACGTAATGGCAACATGAGCTGGTGACAGGCGTACTCTCACGTCGCAAGACACAGGTTAATTTGACAGACATCGGATAATTCAATTTAATGGTTATATTGAAAGGTAGCTTTTTGCAATTGAGAGCTTCTTAATTAACAGAGTCAGCGGATTCATAATTGTTACTAGTTACTCTATTTTAAAAATCTAAGATTTTATTATTATTATCAGATACCGCATTATTCACCCTATGAATGATATAAAAACAGGACTTTATTTTTTAAACAAAAAAGCTCCCGGAACTCACTTCATGTCGAGCTTTTTACTTAAAAAAAAATATTCAAATACCATTTAAATATTCATTACCATACCATATTTTGTCATTTTGACGAATTATACAAATAAAGATTGTAATTACGTAGGTGCAAACGCTGTTTCATCTACTTGATTTTTAAAATCAAAAAACATTTATGCGTGAAAAAGGTGCTGGAACGCCATACATAGAGAAAAAAAGCCCTGTGTGTAAATATTATTGATATCTCAACTTGAAATGAAAAATGTATTGTTTTTTTATGAAACGTTGTCTGAACACCCCAGACAACAGTCTTAAAGTGCATTAAACCCCATAACATTTTTCCGTCATCGTTAGGAATGCTTTCTGTTCTACGATTGTTAAAAAAATTAAAATTAATATCATTATTTATTCGGATATTTAAAAACCATTTATTATTATTATTTATTTTATTACATACTTAATTACTCACCTTAAGTATGATATATCGATATTGTAGGTGTCTAAACTTGAAATAAAACATCTATCGTTTTTATATTTAAGAAGATGAGAGTCTGATCATCGCAGGGTAGTTATATTTCCAAATATGTTAAGAAACTACTCGAATGAGAAAATAATCCAAGACCCATTGCATAACCAACTTTTAAAAATCAAGGCAACATGGATTCATTTTTAATTAAAATTTTACATAGTAAAAACTATATTTCCTCAAAATGATGCGCGTGTTTTGATGCATTTCGCATCATTATCAAACACCGTATAAAGATGAGGAATACATCGAAACACCTGTCACAATAGATTTGAAGAAATAGTGTTGTTGACCATATAAGATTTCAATTCAAAATGGATAGATATTACCCCAATTACCGCACCAATTGAAAATGTGGTATGAACTAAGTAAAACATTAATTAAAAATGATGAACAACATTTTAAGTGTGTCCAAATACTTGTTCACAAAATCTGGATTATCTCCAATTACAGGAGTTATTTTCATATTATTTTTTGACATCTCATCAAAGATGAAGAAGAATATGGAAGTCTGAGCATTTATCTGGTCAAATTATAAGCTTAAATAATAAAAATTTAAATTGTATTTTCTGGCGTTTCTCATGTGTGTGGTTGAAATCTAGGATTTAGACCCCACATACTAATATAAGAGTTTCTGCTTAGTAAAAAGCTTCTTTACATCTCACCAATAGATGTCTCTAGTAAAGTTTTAATGATTCAAGAACAAGGTTTCTAAATTGGTTCATATATATAGAACTTCCAAGAATTTGAGTAGTGTGGTTGTCAATAATGGGTAGAATTGGTGAATGTTACACGTGTGTAAAGTGATCACTTAAACTAGCCTATGACGGTCGTCAGCCCCGTAAATGCCCAGACTTCCATATTCTTCTTCATCTTTGATGAGATGTCAAAAAATAATATAAAAATGATGAATTTCATTTTCGTTTTTACATTTAGTGCCAAATCTCCGATTATTTTATGGATACATATGAAGTACCTGCCCATTTATTGCGTGACGTAAAATAATATATTAGCAATAATTCCCCGTGGAATGTTCAGCAAGGAATGAAGATGTTAAACATAAATTTTAATGTATTTTTAATTTTGTATCTGGCAACCTCCCTCATATCAGTTTTCTCTCCGTAACTGAATAACTTCTCGAGAAACGTTTATTTTCATTTAGCTTGTATACAGGCCACGCGCGTTGAATAGGAACTCCCTCACAAATGAGAATCAGTCTCAAAAAGATTTAAAAAAACTTTATTCTGATTATTATTATAACGGATTAGATTCCTTTAAAAAATTCTCTTCAAACCCTTTTCCGCACCCCAGTGGTGCATAGGGCACTGCATATTAAAGCAGTGTTATCTTGATCGTTAACACACGAAGGAAAGGTGATCAGCCCTCCGCTTCAGGTACCAGTCCAGGGTGATATTGAATAAATATTAGAGTGAAAAAAATCACTTTTATTTATTTGATCCCCCCTAGGAATCGAACCCGGGACCTCCAGAATGGTAGCCGAGCGTGCTGACCATTACACTATGGAGGCGGACAAATAATATATACTTAAATAATATGTATGTATGAGAAAAAGCCACAAATTAAAGGTAGTAATATTAGGTGATACCATTATATAATTTAACCTTAATTAAGTTAAACTACATATATAATTTCAGTGATTTAATAGTATATATAAATTAAATAAAAGTTTTTTTTGTCTTTTTTTGTTAATTACTGAGTTATTAGCAAATGTTAATAATTTTGCACAAATATTACTACTTCTAAAGGCAGAAAGGATGGAACGCCACACTCTTCTGTCCTGACATATACTACTCGCCTCCTTCACATCCATACATCTAGTCATACATGCCCTCCGATTACGCATCCTTTTGACAACGCCAGATTTTAGGTTCTGATTGATCTGATCGTGTCTTTTTCTGAATTAAAATAATTTATTGTTAAAAAACAAATTAATATAACAACTTTACGGTATTATTTTTTCAGCTGTTTTCAAAGGTCTTTTTCGGTCGTCCTCGTTCTGTTTCCCTACTTACATTCGCCACATATATTTTCTTAAGCATTATCTCGTTATCCATTCGCTCCACTTGTCCATACCACCGTAAAGAACTCTTCCTAATATTTTCAATTATTCCTTTTTCAGCCTTAAATTTTACTAAGCTTTAAAAGTATTTACTATTTTTAATATTGTTTATTATGGCATCGATCGCGGTGTGTCCCTAGTTTCATACAAATTGTCTTTAACTTGAGGTTTGATTTTTCCCCTTTTCTCCTTTCCTCTTCCAGGTATTTTCGCAAAATTTACAAATGTGGAATTTTATAAGAGAAAAAGTACAAGTAGGTACTTTGTGTAACTCATTTATGCGATTAACTTTATTAATGTAACTTTTTTGTAAAATTTCCAAATAAAATTAAATAAAGTAAAATAAATATAAATAACATTAATCAAGTATCATAGAATAAAATAAAATAAAATCTGCGTTAAAAAAAAAACAATTTCCATAAATTTAAATTGAGAAGAGCACCTTTATGTCCGACTTTCTCTATATGCTGCTATACATCCAGGGTACCCAGGTGACCACTTCTCGCGTGTTAATGACCACGGCAAATAGTGTTAAACTGGTTCATTAACTGATTTAAGGCCCGCTGACACACACCATCACAACTCCACCCCACACCCCCCAACACGTACGTAAACTCACACACACACAACGACAACACATCTTACATACTTCCTACACATGTGGTTGTATCAAATTAGAGTCGCTTTTGGAAACTTTCGGTCTTAATCAAACTTCTAAGGAAGCTACAGTCTATGCCCAAATTAATAGAATTACTTGAAAAGCTCCATTGAACCAATATAAAATATTTTAAAAACAGACAATTTAATTTTTAGAAATAAAAATATTCAATTCGAACCCTTATACGCACCCCAATGGTGCATAGGGCACTGCATTATAAAAACACAGTGTTATCTTGATCGTTAACACACGAAGGAAAGGTGATCAGCCCTCCGCTTCAGGTACTAGTCCAGGATAATATTGAATAAATATTAGAGTGAAAAAATTACTTATATGTATTTGACCCCCTCTGGGAATCGATTTCGGGACCTCCAGAACGGTAGCCAAGCGTGCTGACCATTACACTACGGAGGCGGACAATAATACAAACATATTGTTATAATTATAATCGCTCATTTAAAATATATAACTGCTTCAACATAAAGTAAATGTATTGTTAAATCGAAGGTAAATTTTCTTTTTACTTCTAATTATATCAACTAATCTCATTATATTACTTTATTAAATTTTACATATCGGTATTTTTTATGTGAACTTGCTAAACTACTTATTTAGCAAGTTCACATAAAAAACAACTTTCCTTTTACAACAAATATATACATAACTAATTAACTGCACCACCCTGTCTTTGCAAATATTCTTCACTTCTTTTACATTCATGCATATTCTCATATATACCCACCGGTTATTCCAACTCCTGACCTGACCACATCCAAGTATTTGAAATACTTGATCATGTCAAGTTGTTCTCGGTCTCCTTCTGCTCATATTTCCAACTACATTTGCCTCATAGATTTCTTGAATGTTTTCCTTTCCTCACTCATTTGTCCAAACCATGTCGACACACCTTTCTTACCTGTATTGATAATGCTTATCTCAGCCTTGTAGATATTTAAAAAAAAACAGTATAATAAAAAATCTTTTATTGCGATGTTGGAAGTGAATTTACGGTTCAAATTTCATAATATTACTGTAATATTATTATACATATTGTTGTATAAATATTTCCATTAATTAGACTACTTATTATAATGGGTAGAATTGGTGAATGTTACACGTGTGTAAAGTGATCACTTAAACCAGCCGATGACGGTCGTCAGCCCCGTAAATGCCCAGACTTCCATATTCTTCTTCATCTTTGATGAGATGTCAAAAAATAATATGAAAATAACTCCTGTAATTGGAGATAATCCAGATTTTGTGAACAAGTATTTGGACACACTCAAAATGTTGTAAATTAGACTACCCACGGTAATAGAAGCAAATACGACAAAAGTGGTTATTAATTTACCTTTGAAATTAATTAATATGTTTTTGTGTAATATTTAGGATCCATAAAAAGAAGTTATGTTCCAACAAATAATATTTCACGATAGCACGAAAGATACGTAGATTGTAATCAATATTTTTTTCAATATTTAACTTTGTTACAAATTGGTGTATCCGCTATTTGGTGTAATTACGGTTGAAAAAGATTTATTATTATCATTTTAATTTAAACCTTTATCGAATGTCAGAAAAGGTGATATATTATTTCCTTTTTTCATTTTGAATAATACGTTTTCAGTTTATTAATTATCACGAAGACATGTAATCACGGTCGTTATCGCAGTTTCCCTAATGAAGATTAAATACTAGTCGCATCGCTGAAGGAAATGTATTGATATGCATAAAAGTAGTATGGGACCAATCAAGCAATGGCAATGTTAGGCGTATCTTGCCTAGCTAACGAATTAATGTATTATAATTTTCTACGCTCTCGCTCCGAAGGCGTGGGCAGTTTTCAATTAAAATCCACCAGGAGCAATTGATAATCATCTGTCGACGCATCAGCAAGTACTTTAGGCTATACTTAGCAAGTCGTGAAGGATCTGCGTGTTGGGGTACGTTCAAGAAGAGCTGATGCATCTCCGAAGGGAATCTCTCATTCCAACTAATGAAGAAGCCCTATAAAGTTCTCAGATCGTACAACTGTGGGTATTTGAACTTTTCATAAATGAGAATATTATATGAGAACGCTCCGTGTATAGTAAAACAGTAAGAGATTTCTACGATTCTAGTACGATTGTATTTGATATAATATTCTCAACTATTTTATTAAGCTATGTAGGTATATACGAATAAATATGTTAATTTATTTTTCATATTAACATAATTTCAATTACAATAATCTGTCCTCCGAGGGCCCTTTTTGCAATACTTATTTATAAAAATTGGTACTTTTCGCCTCAATCTGTGTCGTTTGCTTTTACGTTTTTCCACCTCCGTGTGCAATAGTAAGCGTGTTTAACTACCGTGCTGGTGGTCCCGGGTTCGATTCCCAGGGGGGTTGAAAATAAATATTATTGCTGTTGTAGTGAATGCTGTATGCTGTTGTAACGATTCTCCTTACAATGAGACGGTTACATCTCGAAACCAGTAGACATAAATATCTTGGTGAGTGGTTATATACTAATATTACAAAAAAAATTAAAAATATAAATATATACATTTTACACTCTTATATTTAGTGATTTTACACTCTAATGTTTATGCATTATTACTCTAGACTGGTTCCTGAAGCGAATGAGTGATCACCTTGGCTTTAAGTAAGTAACGATCAAGATAACACTGAATCTATACGATGCAGTGCTCTATGCACAATTAGCTGTGGATAAAGGGTTAGAAGAAGAATTGGTACTTAAAAAGCCAAATGGCTAGTCAGTCCAGATATTTATTTGCATTTCTCGACTACCGAATGGGCTTCCCTCATTTGAATATGATGATTCCCGGTGGTGATTGGTTGAGAAAGCGCGCAGTGTGGCTGTGCACACTAATAATTGACAAGCAATGATAGATCACTCCGCACACCCGGGCTGTCACACCTGAAGCATGGGACCGGTCCGCCGCTGTGGCCTGTGGCCGCCCGGCGAAGCGGAATGCGAATTAGTTTTATCGGAAAGCCCGGAGGAATGTTGACAAATTGATTTCCATATTTTAACTTTGGTTTGTAATTATTGTGTTACGTGGGACGATAATTGGGTGATCCCAAAAACAAAGTTGATATAATTCTTTACTAATAATAATAATAATAAAATTAATTTTTCTTTTTATTACTTTAATTTGGATGTTGTATTGTTTTTTAATGGAAGGTTCACAACGGCGTGCTGGTACCGACACTAATGTATGGAAGCGAAACATGGAACTGGCAAAGGAGGGATGAAAGCAGAGTGAACGCTGTTGAAATGCGCTCCCTCAGACGAATGTGTGGAAAATCATTGTATGACAGAATTAAAAACGAAGATATAAGAAAGGAATGTAAGACTGAATGAGGAATAATTGAAAAAATTAGGAAGAGTTCTTTGCGGTGGTATGGACATGTGGAGCGAATGGATAACGAGAAAATGACTAAAAAAATATATATGGCGAACGTGAGACGGAAAACAGAACGAGGACGACCGAAAAAGACTTGGCACGATCAGATCAATCAGAACCTAAAATCTGGCGGTGTCAAAAGTCTGCGTATTCGGAGGGCATGTATGACTAGATGCATGGATGTGAAGGAGGCGAGGAGTGTATGTCAGCACAGAAGAGTGTGGCGTTCCACCCTCTCTGCCTACCCCTGCGGGGAAACGGCGTGATGGTAGTAGTAGTTCTGACAAAGTTAAGAATAAGTAAATATGTGTAATGGTCAGCACGCTCGGCTACCGTTCTGGAGGTCCCGGGTTTCTGGATTCCCAGGGGGGCGGGTCAAATAAATATAAGTGATTTTTTCACCCTTATATTTATTTAATATTACCCTGGACTGGTACCTAAAGCGGAGGGCTGATCATCTTTCCTACATGTGTTAACGATCAAGATAACACTGCGTTTATATGATGCAATGCCCTATGCACCATTGGGTTGTGAAAAGAAGAATAAGCAAAGTAACTACTTAACCCTTTGTTTGGATTATTATGATTTACAAAATCGAGTGATTATATGACCTTTCATTTTTACGGTCACGTTTGACAGAAAATGTTTTTTTAAATTCTCAACAAAAATATGAGATTATTTTGACACATGGTTGGGTTTCTCTACAATCGTTCTAGCTTCATAGTATGTAATCGATAATAATTGAAAACATTTACAACATAAGCGATATTGATATAACTTATATGTTCACCTTTTTATGACACTATTTTGTACCTACTCTGAAGAAAGCTAAGGTAGATGAAATGTTGGTAGGAGCAAATCCTTTTTATAAGAAATATTAAGAAATGAATGCAAGGTATTATCGATAAAATTAAAAAGGCGTGTAGAGATGTTTTAGCCACGTAAAACGAATGAGCGAATAAAGAATAGTTAAACTAATTTGTGAGGCGAAAACTTTTCAGGTATCGCTCACTCCTTTCAAGAACGTCATAAATCAAAAATCGTTAATTTTCATTGTGCATGTTTTCAGAATTCCCAGAAAATGAGCAAAATCCCAGCAAAAGAGGCATATTTTTAACTTAATATTTACCCGCTACATGGCAGAAAATGTTGTTTTTGCATTTTGAAGAAAAGTTATTGTTTAATTATTTTTTTAAATAAACTAAATATTTTTAAAATGGAGAAAAACCTTCAGGTTTTACCTAAAAAGATCTGTTGCACAGTAAAAAGTTCAATAAGTGGCTTGATATTTATTTTTAATACATTGTGTTATATTTTTAAACTTTAAAAATGTTCTCTTGAAAAATCAAGTTTTTTGGTTTATGACGTTCTCGAAAGGAGTGAGCGATATGTCTTGAAACCGGTCAGGCCAGGAATCGGTTTAATCGGCGGGTATGTATGAGGAGACGCATGAATGTGGAAGAAGCAATTTTTTTTTTGCAATGATAGATTAGTGGGGCGTTCTTTTCTTTATGTCTACCCCAACAGAGAAGCGTTGCAATGTTTAGTTAGTTAGTTATGTAATATTGTGTTTTTTTGTGTAGGTATTAAATAACAGTATGCTGCAATTTGCAAGGGGAAAACAAACCTTTCTTTACATATTACTTTTGACATTCCATCAAAGATGAAGAAGAATATGGAAGTCTGGGCATTTACGGGGCTGACGACCGTCATAGGCTGGTTTAAGTGATCACTTTACACACGTGTAATATTCACCAATTCTACCCATTATTGACAACCACACTACTCAAATTCTTGGAAGTTCTGTAGATATGAACCAATTTAGAAACCTTGTTCTTGAATCACTAGGACTTCACTAGAGACATCTATTGGTGAGATGTAAAGAAGCTTTTTATTGATATCAATAAAAAGCTTCTTTACTTTCTTTACATATTTTCTTTCCCAATAATATTGATCCGATAATTATAAACCTTACAATCAATTTGGTTCACCATTAATATCTGTTCTGCTCCGCTTTTGTGAGCTGTTTTAATTGGCGTCCACAAGATTTCTTCTTAACACATGTTATTTTATACAATATTGTAATGATTTACAAACGTGTCGTATGGAGCATATTGAAGTCCTGGTTGGCTCGTAAATCTTTGTACAAGTCCATTATATGTTGGAAACCACTTTTGTCATTTATACGTCTTGGGATATAAATAATTACGGCATTTCCGTAATAACAAAGAAAACGTTTCATATTTACGAGTAGGCCAGTGGTTAATGAGTTGATTATCAGATTACAAAGCGTTATTAATACAGAGTACTTTTTGTTATTTACATATACCATACAATACGTATTGCTTAACCTTGCCGTTTACAGCTAATTCAGACTAAATTTCAAGCTAGGAGGTATGAGTTTTCAAGTCAGTCGACGTATTTTTATTTTATTTATTTAATTATTTCATAGATACATACATTTTTTTTACTATGTGTATTACGGCTCTTTAGGCATGGCCTGTGTTGAGCCGAAATACTTACATGTTAATACATTTTTTTTCATTATTATTTGTTTTTTATTATTATTATTAGATTATAAACATTATATACAATAGATACAATAACAATTTACAGTATAAAGGTTTTACAATAAAATAATTACACCTGGACTTTAATTAATTCATTTTCTACCTTGTCCCTTCCAACGCGAAGCAACCATCGATGGACACTGTTCTTAAAGACATGATCAATACTGGAATTCTTAATGGTTACTATTACTCGAGTAAAACACGATAAGATTAAAAAAAATATTGCTTTTATTGTCAATAAAACATATTAATACGGTTGATAATTTAAATTAAAACAATCTGGAAAGTAAAATATATAGACTAATTTCATTAATCAAGTATTCGAAAAAGCTCTTTGAATTGCTTCAAAAGTCCAAAGTAATGAATAGAATAAAGGAAGAAATCGACTTTTTCCCATTGGTATGATTAGTTAACATTAGATATTAAGAATATTGTTAGGTAACTGTAATGTAAGACGTACAAGATATATACATAGACGTATATATACCTAAGTGTATATACGTAAGATATGTTAAGATGGACTTTACCATAGTTTGCAGTAGAAGATGTCAACCAACGGTTCCAGATTCACCGTTATATGTTATTCTTATTATGTATATATTTCCATTAAAAAGGAAAATATGTTTAAACCCTGCTTGAATTCATTTTATTAGAAAAATCATATATCATGGTTTTAAATCCTTGCCTTTTTGTGTATTTAATTTTTTGTCTACCCTCCTACCAGTCCCACGATATCAGAAACGACGAAACCCGATCACTGGTCAAATAAAATAAAAGTGGAAAAAACTAAAGTTGTTGTTTTATTATATTGTATAATGTACGATAACCCTCACTGCTTCAAACCCGTTACATACTCGTATGTGACACATGACACGAATGTGTTACGGCTCGCCTGTTTGATCCGCAGGTCAAGCTGTGCCCTTAGTAGGCGATAGGGCACGGATTGTGTAACTTGATGGCGGAGACAAATGACGTCACGACTGTAAAGCGTGATGGACGGAGACAAATGACATCATACCTTCGTCATCCAATCAGCACTATCCATCCAAATTAAACCGGCAAAATTAGTTATAATTAATAATCTGATGTCGCAGTTCTCAAATTGCTGAACTCAAATATTGACCTAAGCCATATTTGAATATGTGGCTGACACGAGTTTAGAGCTTAGAGTAAATATTTGATATTCATTTTCAGTATGAGAAGTGCAGCATACAGAAAAGTCTTCCTCATTTTGAGATTTTCAAGATCATATACTAGTGAAATAAATAAAAATCATAAAAAACTTAGTCACCTCACCTAATTGAAGACGGAAAATAATATTATTTTTGTAATTTCAAAATAATACACCAAAAAATAAAACAAGTACAAAAAAAAACATTCTACTATGCATTTTATCATTACCAATAAAGGATTTAGGATTCTATTGAAAACAAAACTTTCAAATGACATTCATTTGAAAGCATTGTCAAACTGTCTGTCATATCAAATGCAAAACTAAGTATTTAGAGTTCAGTTCATTTTCTTAAGGTCGTGACCAAAAGCGCACCAAAAAGTGCTGGTAAATCATCATTAGAATCAGATGACGTAAGTTGGCCTAAAACAGAATAAGAACCACTGATCTTTGTATGGACATTGACTTTTTATATTCATTTGGATAAAATAATGAGAAGAAATTCTTATTTTATTTCTTATGTGAGGTTTTAACCCTTCAATAGTGTTTTAGCATTCCATTATATAATTCTGAGGACAAGGCATCAATAATAAAAGAAGATAATGATTAATTGTATGACGCTTTGGTTTCCTGTGATCGAGAATCCACCATACTTGTGCATATATAATATTAGTATCAGTAATATACCATCTCCAAAATTATTTAGATACATTATTCCGAGCTTATCTTATCACAAAGAATGTTTGTTTCATCTCCTCCGATGTATTATGCTGTCTTAATCAGATGAATGATTATCAGGAATGTTAGGGGTATCTTTCTGAAGACAAGAAGTCTTCTTAGGAACAGTTGTTCCCTGTCAAATTCATCTGACAGTTGGATACGTCAGTTTTTTCCAAACGCATTCATACTCCAAATATAACATTGTCTTTCCCCATGTAGATTTAAGTTAATTATCAAATTGGGGTTTGTCCGACCGGAGAATTAGTTATCTCATTCTACTGGCTCCTGCTGGGAGGATGTCACCAGGGGCGGATTTTTGGACAAAATTTTATTTTTTATACAAAGTTCTTACCTTAAAGGTGTACTATCAAATAAACAATTCAGTACCGTCTGAGCGAAAAACCACACGTGCTGTCCGCGCACAATTTTTTAAAATGTATATTGGAATAATAAAAAAATGAATATATTTACATATACTTATATCGAAAAACATTTTAATCATTAATTTAACTCGTTTTTTTTTCAACAACACTTTTCTTTTCGAAGCCATATATTTATTTTTAAAAAAAACTTTTTTTCAATACAAAAACTGTATTTTAAGGAAAACAATTAATGACGTTAAATGTTACCTGTAAAATTAAATTGCAGGATAAAGATTATCCCGCCTTAAAATAAGTAAATAATTGGAATACTTTATTTTATTTTCTACGCATGTTTATTCTGACACGCCGTTAGTAATAAGACGTCGTTTAATTTGCTTCTAATGTCTAATATTGCACCTTTGGAAATTATTTGTAAAATTCTTTATTCGGGTATTATCGAACTACAACGTTTCATAATCTAATTTTCAAATATCTTAGTCGTACAGAAGAAAGTAACCAACTAACAAATCGTTAAATGTTCAGGAGGGCCAGTTAAGTCTCTTTTCCTGGACAAGAAAATAAACATCAATGCAGTTAGTAATTTTTGACAAGTCAATTTATTATATTTCCAAGTTTAAAATAGTTTTGGGATATTTTCAGGGCAATATTAAGCTAGTAAGATATCAATTAGTCAATAATCACGTTTTTGTAAAAAAAAATGCACTTGCTCACTTTCTCCTGTATGACTACGATATCGTTGAATATATTTCAGCTTAAAAAATAAAATAGGATGGAATATTTTATCTTCAAGTTACATTATTACTCACTTACAAACAAAAAGCTTTTTGTGTAATCAGCTGTTTCATTACAAATGTATATCAAGTTATATGTTTCAACCAATCATATTTAGTGTAATGAAATCATTACAGAAATATATAAAATATATTATACATACGGCATAGATAAATGAATATTCTGTAATTATTACTTGTCAACACCCGCGTTCAATAGAAATACATAGTATAAATCTAAAAATTAATACATTTACCGTAATAAGGTATATGCTGAAAGCATAAGTAAAGAACGCACAGCAAAAAAAATGAGGCGAATGTAGTTCAAAATATGAGAAAAGGAAGTCCGAGGAAAACTTAGCATGTTCAAGTAGGTATTTCTAATTTCATTTATTGCTTAATTTTGGGTACTTTGCTAACAAAAAAGTATTTAAAAAATGTAGGTACATGAAAGAGGTCAGGTCAGGAGTAATCGGCGGGTATATATGAAGCGATGCACGTATGTTAAAGAGTCGAAGATTGTTTGGAAAGACAGAATGATGTGGCGTGCTATTTCCTCTGCCTACCGGTGTGGGGAAGTGACGTGATGGTTAGTAAGTTAAAAGTAAATGCTCTCAATTCCTTGTGGCCACTCTGCAAGCGCCCGCTCGTACACCGCCCGCCGCCAGCCCTGGAGGAAATCGTGTGCGCGGAATTACTGAAGCGGAATTCGGCGATATAAACACTTGTAATACCTCATTCTGTCCCGGTAAGTCCCTTAAACGCCGGCTTATGTCAGTCGGGCGACAGAGGTACGAGAGTATGACGAGCACGATCCGAACCGGGTCGGTTCCCCGCGGCGTTTTGTTACGTCAATCATCCTCCGGCCAGCCGGCTGCTCGACAGTCCGGTGACTTTCGGGAAGGACTTTTCGAATTGAACCAGATTCGAGTAATTAATTCTGTCAACCCGCTGTAATTGATGGACCACGGGAAGCGGGCGGGTGGACTCTGCGCAGTACCGCGGGAGAATGCAAGATGCGCTTAGTCGGCGAGTGCTAATGATCGATTATTGATAGTCGGTTACAGAAGAAACCGGTTCATTAATTCAATTCAATTTCAATTTATTTTATTTATAGATAATATACACATTACAAACTTAAATTTAAATCGTATGCATTAACAAAAATAGAAAATAAGCAAGATTACTATTGCTAAAGGTGTCGAAGAATCCAAGTATAATAAACAAGAAAAAAAATCATCATATTTTTTAAATATATTAATTGTGTGTAAAAATATAGAAAATACACAATTATAGAAGATAAATATTAAATAAACAAAAAAGATGGAGTATTTTAATATTTTTCCATGAAAATTTTTGAAACATGGGTCCACGCAAAGCGGCACCTCGCACTCGCAGCAAATATGTTTGGTACGTTTTTTGATTGCTTTGGTACTGCAGCACCTGCACATGAATACATACCGTGATAGAAATATAATAGTATATAGCTTAGAAAGAAATAGAATAGAATAAAATGATTTTTCAGGAAAAAACTCCGAATTTTCGACAATCTGACACAAAAAATATCGACTATGTCCACTCTGACCGTTAGTTGTTAAATATTTGATGGGAAAAGATTCCACAATATGTCGGCAGTTGACATTAGTATAATTTAAGTGGAAGCACGACATTTTTGTGCCATTTCCTTATCTGCGAATACATCTTCCCACCGCCCACGAAAGGGTTATGGTTCGTTTTTCGCATCACTAGTACTGTGTGGCTATGTGCTGTTTAGCATGTGCTGAGGGCAAGGTATGGTATTATAAAAAGTGACGCGTGACGCTGCGGGCGCGAACTTAAACGGATTATAAATACTTACCTTGTATTAAAACAATTTGCATACACACGTTTATATACACATTCGTATTTAAGTGGGTTGCTTGGGAAGAGGTTGGGCACATGCAAATTGAAATCAAGCGCAAAAGCTCGTAACATTTTTCACTCATGGATGTTTGGATATTAAGGCCTTATATACGATAAATCGCAACCTAATTTTCTGTACACCCAGTTAACATTTGACGTAATTGAATTTTTTCTTAAAACACTATTTTTGTATTGAAAAAAAGAAAATCAATCAATAAATATATGGTTTTGAAAAGAAAGGAGTTAATGAAAGGTAAGGAGTTATAAAAATCTTACAAATATTTTTTCAATATTTATTCTAAAAGAAAATCTAATTTCAATATATATGGATTCTAAAAAAAAATTGGCAAGAAGAGACAACCAGCCCTCAGCGCGGCAGAGCGCGTTATGATTTGAACGCTTGAGATCTCGGCCTTAACGCTCAACAGCTACGTGTACGAGTATGAGCTTTATAGCTTCTAATTTTATTCCAGCTGAAGATTTTAGATTGACAACACTTGCATCGACTCATATATGACAAACTCGACTGTCAGAGATAAATGAGGATGAAAGTTTAAAGGAAGATTCAAAAATAAAAATAAAACGAGAGGAAAATGAAATAGTAAATGAAGTATAATTTTTCAAGAAAATATTTCCCTTTTTTAAAAAAAAACAATCGACTCTTTCCCATTATTTGTTCAGTATTTCTTTGAATATTCAAAATTCCATAATTTTGTTAAATAAAAAAATAATTTTTCTAATTCCCAAATTCTTTTAAAAGTTTGACATTCTTACGTCAATACAGAAAAAAAATACTATGCCAATCGTTATTTTGCGATTCATACGCACATCTAGTAAAAAAACAACACATCTTCTAATAAATAACCAGCGGTTAGGATCCACGATCCAAAAATTACAAATCAAACGTTACCTTATTTGTGCGTGATGTTCAACGAAATTTTAAAAACAAAATAATTTTGAAAAATAACTACGTATATGGTATATATTTTTATACATTTAAAATATTGTGAAAATATTATCTACAACATTTTGAGTGTGTCCAAATACTTGCTCACAAAATCTGGATTCTCTCCAATTACAGGAGTTATTTTCATATTATTTTTTGACATCTCATCAAAGATGAAGAAGAATATGGAAGTCCGGGCATTTACGGGGCTGACGACCGTCATAGGCTGATATGACGGTCGTCAGCCCCGTAAATGCCCAGACTTCCATATTCTTCTTCATCTTTGATGACATGTCAAAAAAAAAAAATTATGTACTCACTCAACTCAACACTCAACAACGATTTTTTGAAAAGTTAGTTCATATTTATACATAGCGTAAAAAATACGTATGTGTACTAACTATTGTATTGATAATATTTATTAATTTATCTTATCCTATAAGGTAATAAAGGTAATAATTATAAAGGTTATAAATAAGATGATCTATTTATCTACCTATATTTCTATTATTTATTCAATTAAATAATAATAATAAAAAAATAAAACAATACTAAAAGTCACACACAACATAGTTTGACTTTAGGGGGTACATTAGATGGAGTCGTTTTAATTTCCAATTATTAAACAACATATAACATTTCCAAAAAAAAAATTGCATTACTTTCATTTTTTATAGATGTTAAAAGACAAAAGATACGACATAATTATAATAAATAATTTTGTCAGATTTTTTTCATCATCATGAAGTGTCGATAAATTTAAATGGTTGGAAAGATATAACTTTTAAAATAGCCAACCGGTAAAGTAATTGAATGTACAAACAAATTTGAACAATAGGTACCTAATATATTTGATTCAAATAATGAAAATCAGTTGTGCAATTCAGAAATGAGAATGAAATATTTCAACTGTTCGTAGGTTGAAATATAAATAAATTGGTATCTGAGAACCTTTATAGCACTTTGTGATAATTAGGATTTGTTTAGAAACGCGGCTATCTGACATTCCCAATCGTTATGTGATATACGAGCCACTATTTTAATTAGCAGGTTTGCAAATTGCCTGTTAGCGTTGTGATATATTTATAGGCTTAGATTATTGTTCATTTCTGAGCTCTGAGACAAGGTCTATAGATAAATACAGGCCAATACAGTGTGCTATGGTTAGCAATATTTATGTTCTCTGTCAGAAAAAAATACGATTGCGGCTAACGGACCTTGCTCGACTTCTCCCGTGTTACGTAATAGTACCCGTCGAGAGACCGTATTCTAGAAGCACAATAAACATATTTACTTTTTTTAATGTAAAAAAACTATAGAAATGCAGAAAAGTACATGATTATTGCTATTCTTTCAAATGCAAATATATTCATAATTACATGCAGTAAAAAGGAATAATCTTTGTCTGAACCGCGCGTGTGTGTGTGTGTGTGTGTGTATGTGTGTGTGTGTGTGTGTGTGTGTGTGTGTGTGTGTGTGTGTGTGTGTGTGTGTGTGTGTGTGTGTGTGTGTGTGTGTGTGTGTGTGTGTGTGCTACTATTATGTCTACTCCAGCAGTGTAGTGCTTTTACGTTTGGCTCCCATACTGGAGGTCCCGAGTTCAATTTCCAAAAATTAAAAATAAATATTACTGATTTTCCACCCTAATATTTGTTTAATACCACCCTGGATGGTACTTGAAGCGCAGAGCTGATCACCTAGTCTTCGTGTAAATAATGAACATTATAATGTAGCTATGTAACGCAGTACCTTGTGCACCACTTCGTGCAAACAGGGTAAAAAAAGTACAATAATGTACAATAAAAATAGATAAAAATTAATATTTCAGGAAATTCATTCGAGTAAATCGATATACAGCTAAATTTGTTTCAATGCAATATTTATTAACAATAATAAGTACAAAATTTTGTAAAATTTGAATTGGCTTTTCCTTTCAATCTAATTCAATATAACAAGCATAACCGTAATTAGGTTCATGATTCCGAGTCACTTTTTAAAATTAATATTGCTGTTAAATTATTCCATCAATCCTCTTTACGATCTTAAATACACCGGATACTTTAAACCGACAGATATCTATTGTTTACATAACGAAAATATTTTTTTGGCACCGTCTCAGAGGCCTCATTATATTCCGTGACAAAGATACATTGTTATATTAAGGAACCAAAACATGTAGCAGGTATGGACATATTATATCATGAATAATATTATAATATACAGGGTTACATAATACGGCCATCCAAAATGCATACGTTTGTTAAAAATATACATATATTACATGTACATAAATGACGAAAATCTTGTATTATATATCGCTCACTCCTATCAAGAACGTCATAAATCAAAAAACTTTTCAGGAGAACGTTTTTAAAGTTTAAAAATATAATATTATGTATTAAAAATAAATATCTAACCACTTGTTAAACTTTTTACTATGCAACAGATCTTTTTAGGTAAAACCTGAAGGTTTTTTCTCTATTTGAAAAATATTTCATGTACTTAAAAAAATAATTAAACAATACCTTTTCTTCAAAATGCAAAAACACTTTTTGGCCTGTAGCGTTCTTGAAAGGAGTGAGCGATATGTGAAGATTACTATTTTTTTCCAGATAAAAAAAGGAAAAAATTTGCACTTTACTGTGATTTAACTAGAGAAAAAAATTGTGGAAATAATTTAGCATACAAATGCGTTTTAAGTTTTTTTTCTAAAGATCATCTCATTTTCACTGTTTCCGACTACTAGCGGCAGAGCATTCCATGCTATCGTTCCCCAACAGCAAAAACACGCTTACCAAATTTAGTGCGCTGATTGCGAGCTGGTAAGATCACTTTACCCATGGCAATTGTTGTAGCCAATCGAAGCTAGTTTAGCTTCATCTTCTTAATCAAACCCCAGTATAGCTTCATCTTCTTATTCAAACCCTTATGGTGCATAGGGCACTGCATTATATAAACTTAGTGTTATCTTGATCGTTAACACATGATGGAAAGGTGATCAGCCCTCCGCTTCAGGTACTAGTCCAGGGTAACATTGAATGAATATTAGAGTAATGAAATCACTTATGTACAATAAAAATAAATAAAAATATTTTCTCAATCCCCCCCTTGGGAATCGAACCCGGGACCTCCAGTACGGTAGTCAAGCGTACTGACCATTACACTACGGAGGCGAACAGCTAGTAAGCTAGTTACAAATAAAAAACTAAATTAATAAATTGAAAAATGACACCAAGAAAGTCAAATATTATCCAACGCTCATTTTTGTGGCATAAAATAAATAAAATTTATATTTTAAAGTTTTTGTTTTTCATTTTGGGGAACAAAAGTATGCTGCGTGGTCTTATTTAAATTCGTATCGTGATTTTTGTTTCTCTCTGTATACTTAAATTCCCGTCCTCGGTCATTCTTTTCTATCCATGGCAGTCATCTCCTCCGGTCAGGAATCTGGTCACATATCTGATCTCGGGAAGGAAATCAAGAGATGGCGGCCAGGATATACATTAGAATAATGCTATGGTGCCGCACGAGCTCTTTTATGGTCATTTAATCATATTTGTATGCAGGTGTTCAAAACCATTGAAAATCCAAAATGGAATTCCCTAAACTTTTTTCGGATTTTCTAAACTTCTTCAGGTTAGAAGTGCAAATATATTTTAAAGATTTATTTTATTTACAACATTTAGAGTGTATCCAAATACTTATTCACAAATCTATTTTTTTTCCATTTATGAGTTATTTTTACATTTTTTATTGACATTGCAACATAGATGAAGAAGAAGAAGATGTAAGTCTGGGTATTTACAGGGCTTATGAACTATCATAAGCTATTTAAGTCATCACTTTACACACTGCAACTTTCATCATTCTACCCATTAATGACAATCACATTACTAAAATTTTTGAAACTCCTAGATATACGATCAATGTTATGACACAGTTACACATGAGTTCACAACAGCCAAATACATATGTTGGAATGAGATTTTTTTATTAAGTGATTCGGCAGTCACTTTGTGGCCAAATCTATTCATTTTAATTAGAGTTTAATTTAAAAGTTTTACTTTAAGTAAAACTGAAATTAAAATTGAAAAATCGTTTATTTATCAGAGACCCTTTTATTTCTATGCAAGAACCCTTTTGACAAGAACCTATATTAAAATGGATAGATATCACCACTAAGTGACTACCGAATCAATAAAAAAAATCCTGCTTTTTGATCAAATGATGCATTCAGAATAAACAATGAACTTTTGACGCATTTTGTACAGAATCACCTTATTTTTTTTAAGGTTTAAAACATGATTTTGCGAATTGTAAAAAAGTTTGTAGGGAGAAATCATTTACGTTTGAAAACAATTAAACTAATTGGTGTTATTTATTGCGTTGATTTCATATTCCACTGGTTCTCGAACGGTTCGTGAGCTGTCGGACCGTTTGAGATAAGACGAGACGAGAGGGCTCATGTCAGGAGTCATTATGGAATGTCTTATTAAATCGGTCAATCTTTCTTTCCACCGGCACATGGCGGCAAACTTTACTTGGCAATTGTAATCTTAGAACACACATCCAGACCAAATTGACGTCGGTGTGTTTGTGTGCTTTATAGAGTCAACGACCTACCAAAGGTTAACTAGATGCGAGAATTGTTTTGTACGTAAAAAAAATGCCGACACAATTATCGCGAATTTTATGGAATATACGAGTACTACACTTTGTTTAATGTTGTAATTAATATTCATTACATTATGCAAATTGCGCTTTTCATATTTTAACGGTTTCCAATTGGAGCGTGCCATGCAGAAACCGTCCAAACCACGATATGGAAAATTTGTCTTTTTGACGCCTATATCTTTTATTTGTGTTTTTATTTTATTTCATGTACAGGAAAGAAATATGAGCATTGGTGGCCTTATTAATAAGTATCAATATCTTCCTACCATCTAAAAACGGGCTATAGATATTGGTTAAAACGTTTGATACTTCATATAGCTGTTTGCTATCAGTGTGAATAGTGCTTGAACATAAAGTTTTGTATAAATAAAAATCAATTCATAATAATTTACAATTTATTGCTGTTTTAATTAAACAATTACTTTATATTATATTAAATATTTAAGAAAATTACAAATTGATAAGGAAGGCAAAGGAAGAAGGTAGTTACCATAAGGGAAGGAGGTAGAGGAAAAAAACTAAGGGATGAGGTTTGATGCACAGTTAGGATTCTAATGATAGATAGTAATGTCTCAGACGTTTCTTTAAAGTTATCTGAGAAGGATATTTCTTTATCGTTTATATCTCAATACCATAGAAACCTTTTTAAACTAACAAATATCTCTCACTTTAATGATTTTTTTATTTTTCTAAAATCACGATATTCATTTGATTATATCTCTCACCTTTAATGCAATAATTTTTCAAATAACAAATAGAATTATATATTATATCATATAGTTGATTATATACATCAAACGATTCATTATCACTCATAGATTAACCGCCTCATTTTCTGCTTTTCAAATATTATTTATGCATACAAATATCCAAAGATTATTAATAAACAGTTTTAATAGTGAATTTCTAATTTGCTGAAGACACCCAACACAAAAGATCAACACAATATTTTTAGGAGAACTTTTTTCTTGTTCACAACCAATAAATCCATGAAAAAAAAATGAAACTTTCATGTGAGCTTTCAGCACTTTAAACGTTGAAATTAAACTGTTAAAAATAAATTAAATAGATAGAAAAATGAAAGATGAAAATATCGCAAAAAAAATCTAATTGGTTCAATGTGTTCAACTTCCACCTAGGAGAAGAGGAAAAAACAATTTTTCTGAAACTATCTCAGGTGGTTGGATGTGATTCATTGCACTCATGTATATTTTTTTTATTGTACGGAAACCATCCAACCAATGAAATACCAAAATGTGACATTATTTACAAAATAATCAAAATTTTAAATATAATATGATACACAGTAAACAATACTTTTTTATGGTAATATTAAAACAAGCCTAACATCTTCTATTTAACATAACGATGAATTATTTTTTTTAATTCTAAAAACATAAAAATGCAATTATTTTTGCTTGCCAATTTGTGGGTTGGATGGTTTTTGTATAGCATGATCTAATTACAGAACGTCTTCTTGAGACAAATTAATAATAATGAGAATAATAATAAAAGCAAAAGAAAAAGCCCGCTGACGACATTATGATGTTCTGAATTATCTTTCAATGAAACACCATATTTTAAAACGGCGAATCAGTATGCAGGTAGTGTTGTATTCCGGGACTGATGAACGTTTAAAACATATTGTTTCTTGTCGACAAACCCGTAAATGTTCTGATTGAATTAAAATTGTCAGAATTTTTTGCTGAACTTTAAAACAAAAACACTTTTTACGGTTTATAGAGCACTGAATCTGAATAATACAGCTCATTTTATCGGTGAATCAATTTTTAGTTTCAGTCATATTTTCAATGTTAAAAATATATGTCCATTTTTTTCCATCTTCTTCCATTTCATTTCATTTCCATCTTTTTGTGTAAGGATACAATTTTATTAAAAAGGATCGAAAAATGTCATTTCATCAGTTCCATTATTTTGATAATAAATGTATGTAACTATATGAAAATATAAAGAATTATAAGTATGTAAATTCTGTATTAATAAAAAAGTACACGTTCTTTTGAAAATCTTATACTTATTTTAAATTTTAAAGTTTTTCATAATTTCTTTGAAATTTTGACGTACGGCAATTACGCGTAAATTTTTATCCGAGAATACTCGGATAAAAAGTAACGACAATTAAAAACATTATTTTTAAACAGGTTTTTTGACCGTAACGACAGCGCCATCCATCAACACATGCAATACTAAACATTGTTCATAGCGGACAGCGTGCTTCTTGACAGCAGCTAAAATATCGTATATCCACAAGCATTGTGAAAATCAACATATAATATTAGAACTGTGTTCTTTCTATTAAATTACTCTTTTATTTAATTAGACGCGTAGCTGGGTACAGCTAGTAAAAGTGATTGTAGTTGAAATTATTAGAAAAAAATAACGTAAGAGTTGAGCTAAATAAATCCCTGAAGATGAATAAAAGAGACTCCAAAATGTTGGATCTCTTTTTGTGTTCCGATTTTCGATACGAATAATATAATAATTCAAGTACCCGTGATGGGTCCTTTGCGCTGTCAGTTCCTTAACCAATCTCTTCACGACTCCTTTATCATAATATCATGTTTGAACATTGTTCAGATGCTTATGGTTCTATGCCATTGTATTGTAATGAAGTAGTACTACAATACTCTACTGGAACCACTTCATCATTTTATTTACTTTCAAATTATTATTATGTATTGTAGTATTTCAACTTTTGTGCTTATGTTATTATAAATGCATGCAATTAGTAACCACAAACTTTTTGTTGTACTACGTTAATGTTAAAATATATTTAGAGACCAAGTTAACACGCATTTCATCCTACACTTATCGAACATATAACACACTATGAATTCTGATGGCAAAATTAAATGAAATTAATATTCAGTCTTAGAGTAAATTTATGCCTGTTTTTATTTGTAACAATTTGTAAATATGATTATAACCGGTATACTCAATAGTATTATATATATATATATATATATATATATATATATATATATATATATATATATATATATATATATATATATATATATATATATATATATATATATATATATATATATATATATATATATATATATATATATATATATATATATATATATATATATATATATATATATATATATATATATATATATATATATATAAATATACATACAAATATATTTATATAAATAAAATTGTGGTAATACTGTTCATATTAAAAATCATATATTTAATCATCGCACTGCTTTGAGTAAAATATGGTATGTATGAAGTTCACGAGGCAAAAATAATGAAATAATAATAAAATTGAATAAAAAATATACTGTATTTTTGTACAATAATGAGTTAAACTAAATATTGAATCATAATTTTACCATGCAGATTGTTCAAGAAATAATATTTAGCATTTTTGTACGAAAGATTTTTCATTAATATTTTATATGTGTTTACGGAAAGCCGACATAAAATAATGTGGTTTTAATGTTTTGGTTAACTTTACAAAAATATATTTATATTTTTTGATAGGATAAAATAAAGTACTGCTGATATAAAAGTATTACTTAAAGATTTGATACGACACAAGAATTCATTCACTGTAGAACATTAAGAGAAGTATTGAAGAAAAGAGGCAAGATTAGGAAAAAAATATAATACTGTCGGCAAAAAAAGAAAGTAAATCTTGTGAAGTGTAAGAATAGGAATGTGGAGGGTGATGAAATCTACATCGCGTACAAGGGAGTACAGGAATTTAGATTATAATGATAGTTCAATTGCAGTAAGAAAGGAATTAAGATGTGTAAATTTATATATAATAATAAAGTAAAATAAACATTATAAACGTATAGTAATACTACTATCATTATCACTTAGAAAAGGATAACGATCAAAGTATGATCATAACAGCTTAAATAAAGAAAAGTTGGAGTAAATTGTAGTGTAGAATATTTTCATACAATTGCAGTGTACAATTTTTTGCATTGTAGAATATTTTCAATCGAAATACCAAAACTATAATAAGAAACAAAACAATCAAAATCAAGTATGTATTTTGAATAGTAACATTAATATCGAATGAGCGACAATATCAAGTGTTCGCAAATTTCATTTTTACGAAACTTTCCTGAAACCCGTGGGTATTCCAGTACGGGATACGGATCTACTAATGCAGAAGACAGGGATGAAAAAAATCCTCCCACCTGTGGATGCGCGGGGGAGGGGGTACAGGGTGCCGGGGGGAGGGCGGGAGAGGGACGAAGGGAGTACCTACTCAGCCCTCACTTGACACCGAGTGCTCCGCTCAACCCATTCTCGGTCCGCGAGTACCACAATGGAGTTAGCGGGTAACGAAGTAGAGTTCGCGAGCAATAAACAAGGCGAATTTTACCATTTTTCCCTAAATATTTTGACAGAAAACTTATTTAAAAAATCATTATAAAATATTGTATTTGTGTTGATATTCCCTGTAGGTATTAAGATCGATTTAGAACTGCTCCGCATTACACTTTTTTGTACTGTACAGAGTTTGTTCCCTAGCTAGCTACAACTTTAGCTAGATTTTTCCTCCATCGCTCTGACTGTATAGTCATAATTGAGTATCAAGAAAATAAAGCAATACTTTGTTAATTGAGTGTGGTGTCCTATGCACCACTTATCCCGCGTTAAAATGGATTCGTCAGAAAAATAATTTTACTGTATTTTACTAAACAAATTATGCTTTCATGTGTAATTTTCTGTTTTTTTTTTAAATATTGAATGGTTTGTAGCGGATAGCAGGATAATTACGCCAAAAACTAAGAGTTTCTCATCGTTCATGGGTAGTTGTTTCATCCCTTGAAATAAAGCGCTGATAGGAATATAATAAATTCGTACTGCGCAAAAATGTCATTTTCGTAAGTAATTTTAAATATCCGTATTTTAATCCGTTTGGAAAATTCATTTAACGTCGTAAAAAAATTAATGAAACAATTATTGTATGTAAAGAGAGTGCATGAAAGCAGCTAATAAATTTCACGAGCAATACTACTTACTGTCTATAAAAGGAAAATTTATTCATACAGCTAGAAGCAAACAACTCAGTTAATTGCGAGCTAAGTACACAAAAGTTTATAGCTGTTTTACGGCAAACGTTGAAAAATAAAATGATATGATGCACGGTTTCATTAATTCCGCGCGCAATTAAAAACCGTTTGAATCCTTTCAAGTTAGTTGTGGTATTGTAAATCCTGTTAAATAATTTCCGAAAATTAATAAAGAAGGGATGCAATAAAGGAAAATAAATAAGCGAATAAATAAAGAAGGGATGTCGGCTACAAGGGGTTGCAGCAAAGGAGTTAGCGAGGACATCGTGGGTCAGTGGTATATTTTTCCCCGCTCTCTTGTTTAGTTGATTTAATTAAAAAATAAATGGAACTGACGGATTTAGAAATCACCAGGACATAATCGAAAATTAAAATATTTCAAAATAAAGGTAATAATTACAATAAATAATTTCCTTATAGCAATTGTAGGCCTATTTTATTTCTCCTTATTTTCATTTAAGGACTTTTGACATTTTATAATAATAAAACCCTTATCCGCACCCCAATGGTGTATAGGGCACTGTGTCTTATAAACGCAGTGTTATCATGATCGTTTTACACATGAAGTAAAGGTGATCAGCCCTCCGCTTATATTTATTTTTACCCCCCTTGGGAATCGAACCCGGGACCTCCAGAACGGTAGCCGAGCGTGCTGACCATTACACTACGGAGGAGGACAGACATTTGACATTTTAAAAGTGATTATTAATATCAGTGATTTTAATCTGCAATATTTATTTAATATTACCCTGGACTGGTCCCTAAAGTGCAGGAGTAATCACGTTGCCTCCATATAAGTAACGATCAAGATAGCACTTTGTCAATACGATGCAGTCTCCCATCATTGGGTTCGGATAAGGGTTTAGAATACAATAATTTTTAATGAATACAGCAGGTATGTAATAAATTACTTTTTTACTATCTAGTGTATAATCTATATTTATTTAATTATATATTTTTTTACATTACAATAATTTGTCCCAACATTTTTTTTCTTGTAAAAAATCGATACTTAACGTAACGTACTAAACTTTTTTTTTGTTTTTACATAAAATATTACGAAAACGTCATTTCGCACCTGACTATCTAAATAAGTCCCCGCGCTTTGGGTAGGTGGGTAAGTACCTTCAAATTCTCTTTTCCCCCGAAATAATAAAAACTTGTGCCGCTTTTAATTAAATAATTTAACGGACCCTCTGGACTGCGAGGGGTTGCTCGCGGGGCGGGGAGTGGGGGAGGGAAACGTGTGGGTTTTGGCGGGAAGAATATGTAAATTGTTTTGGGGATAGATCAAATAACCCCTTTTTACGACTTTTCATGTAGGTACCCACCTGCCTTATACGAGCACAGTCGCGAAGATTCCGCCTAGTGAAACATTTTCACGTTTGAAGTGATTAATATAAAATAAAAATAAAACACAGACTGTTAAGTATAAAACAATATAATTCAACTAATAACGCCTCCGTAGTGTAAAGATCAGCATGCTCGGTTGCCGTACTGGAGGTCCCAGGTTTGATATAGAGGGGGGGGGATCAAATAAATAAAAGTATTTTTTTCACACTAATATTTATTTAATATTAACCCGGACTGGTACCTGAAGCGAAGGGCTGATCACCGTTCATTCATGTGTTTACGATCAAGATAACACTGCGTTTATATGATGCAGTGCCCTATGCACCATCGAATGAGGGTATATTTAAAAAAAGCATAGTAAAACAACAACTATCAGGCCGTAAGCCCTGGGATGCTGAGACATCTAAGCGCCCTTGAGGTAATATTTTACAGAAATGGCGCTGTATAAATTATCAAAATTTACTATTATTATTATCTGCTTTCATATTACGAAAGATGTTTTATCTAAAGTTGAGACACCTATAATAACTATAAAGCTTTTTTCACGTTTTTATTTGACCGGGTTTCGTCGTTACCGACATCATCAGACCGGTATGTTTCGATCGATATCATCGGAGGAAACCCGGTCAGTTCAAATAAAATAAAACTGGAAAATGTTGTTATTTTATTACACAAAAATTCAGTTCCTTCAAGAAATATCGGTACAAAACTCAAATATGTAAGAAATAAAAAATCTATGTAAATAAATATGAAACGTTACAATCTCCATGGATCCATTTATGTAATAAAAACCTAATCACAATCAGTCAGTCAATTGCTGAAAATTAAAAAGCCTTTAATATTTGTAATAAATCAAAATGGTTAATATAAATGCTTTTTTGGAAATATTAGGTACATGTAAAGTGCAATTTATTCTGTACCTGTAAATAAATACGCATATGAATACTTTATTTGCTTAGTTGCAAATTAATACACATTACTGCACTTAATTTATGTAGTGTGGTAATTATTAAATTTAACCATTCCATTACTGTCCATTATTTTGGGATTACATTGAAAATTATTATTTCATATTTTAGCCATTTGTGTATAACATTGGATGAAATTCATCGTTCAAACGAAATTTTATGTCGGAGTTTTCATTAATATTACATTTGATGTAACCTAACCTCACGAAATTGTACTTTTATAATATTTTGAAATAAAATCGTTTTGATTAATTATATTTTTTTTGTTGATAATATTACATTTTTGACATTTCAACATAGATATAGAGTAATATTTAATTTAATTTTACTTGGTAAACACTACTATGTCCGCCTCTGTAGCGTAATGGTCAGCACGCTCGGCTACCGTTCTGGAGGTCCCGGGTTCGATTCCCAGGGGGGTCAAATAAATATAAGTGATTTTTTCACTCTAATATTTATTCAATATTACCCTGGACTGGTACCTGAAGCGGAGGGCTGATCACCTTTCCTTCGTGTGTAAACGATCAAGATAACACTGTGTTCATATGAAGCAGTGCCCTATGCACCATTGGGGTGCGGATCAGGGTTTTATTAATTTATTATTATTAAACCCTACTATTTGTTGAAATATTTTATTTCACATGTGTCGCAATAGATTGTAAGAAATAGTAGTATTTACCAACTAAAACTCAAATAAAATATATATAGATATTACCACAAAGTAACTGCCGGATAAATTAATGAAATAATATGGAAATCTCTGTATGGGTGAACAATTATTTGGACACACTCAAAATCCTGTTGATAATATTACTGAGCTTATAGGTAGGTATTACGCGAAAGCATTATTTTTTTAAAATATGGATGTAATGTACCTACTTATATGTTTTGTATGATTTTATTCATAAATATTATCAAATAGTCATCTAGTAATAGCAAGAGATATATTTTTCTGATAAATATCAAATAATTTAATAATTTTAAAAAAAACATGATGCCGTCAACAACAAATAGAGAAGTCCCTCTCCAAGCACAAGGGCTCAGTCTCATTTTTGAAGAGGCTCAGCGCAACTCAAATTATAATATTGTATTATGTAGAAATATATAGAAATTGTGTTAAATTGTATACAAAAGTAACCACAATATTAAATTATAATAAAAATATAGATTTATTTTAACGCTTTGTTGTTGTAAAGCATTCCATAGTGGTATCTTTTGAGTAGGTACGTATTAAAAATGGTAAAATCACGACTGTGTTCGATTTTAAAAACTCTATCGCCATATTGGAAAATCAATTACACAATGAATTTTATGAAGAAGAAAAATACATACATCGAATAAAATCGACAATTTGTTTTTATTTCCTCAAAAATATACGCGAGGCCAGTTAAGGGGGTACGCATTGAGAGTCGTTTAATTTCCTCCCCAACCCCCTCCCGTTCCCTTCTGAAATGCCCCCCCCCAAACCCGCTCCCGTCCACACAATTCGGGTTATAAAATATTTAATGGCGGAGCTCCCATACTCTGCCAAATTCATCGATGTAATTAAATTTCCAGAGACATGACCCGGTGTATTTTTATTATTTTGTTAATTAGACAGATTTATGGAGGTGTTTGTGGAAATCGCGCTATTTATACCCGAATACACCGAGGAACATTTTAAGGAGCCGAGATGAGACCGAGATCTGATGAAAACATATTTTTGACGGAATGTTTCAATTTATAGTCACAATTAGTTTTAAGATACCAATCAACCACCGCGGCGTTCGCTATTGCTGTTGTTCTTAATTCGGGCTCAATAAATGTCAGTAATTTAAAATAAAAACAATAAACCAATTTTTGTGCGCGGGGAATCCCATCACACGATTTGTACCGATGTGGCCTTAAATTATTAATTTCTACTTTTTTCCTTTTTTACTCACCGGGACAATCATTACACAAGAATGCAATTTAAATGTCCTGACGAAGAGATGGACGAAGAAATCGAGAGATTAAAATCGTTAGGACTTCGTCACGACAATCACTACACCAGCATCCTGACAAAGAGATGAATACGTCTCGAAAACGGTAGACTCAAATCTCGGTGATTATATACTAATATTGCTAATATTTTTGTAAAAAAAAAATAAAAAATGACTGACCATAAAGAAAACGCCATAAATATTAATATTAATCATATATATATTTTTTTAATTTCATTCATATAAAGGCAATGTGCGCGGTTCAGGTCTAGTTCAGGGTAATATTAAATAATTATTAGAGTGACGACATAACTTCTATTTATTTTAACCACCATGGACACAAAATTCGGAACCTTAAGCACGGTACACTAACGCTCTAACTACTACACAATGAAGGCTACCAAAATAATAATAAAAAATATATCTTCTTGGAGTATACTATGAAAATATTATATTACTATTTTAGTTTACTTATATTTTCAGTCCCTTTCGACTAAGTGTGATTAAATGTGTTCGAACCTATTCTAACACAATTTATCAATTTTTATAATGTCGCTTAGGCACAATATGAATTGTAAATATTTGTGTATATAGAAAAAACACAAATATTTATCTTTATCAAATAAAAAATAGTAATTAGTTTGAATATGCAAAGAAAAAAATGTTATCAACGTCTGTATCGATGTTTAATATTTTCAACATTTTGAGTGTGTCCAAATACTTGTTCACAAAATCTGGATTATCTCCAATTACAGGAGTTATTTTCATATTATTTTTTGACATCTCATCAAAGATGAAGAAGAATATGGAAGTCTGGGCATTTACGGGGCTTACGACCGTCATAGACTTCCATATTCTTCTTCATCTTTGATGAGATGTCAAAAAATAATATGAAAATAACTCCTGTAATTGGAGATAATCCAGATTTTGTGAACAAGTATTTGGACACACTCAAAATGTTGTAAATAAATTATCTGGTCAAATTATAAGCTTAATAATAAAAATGAAAATGGTATTTTCTGGCGTTTCTCATGTGTGTGATTATAATCCGGGATTCGGATCTCACATACTAATATAAGAGTTTCTGCTTAATAAAAAGCTTCTTTACATCTCACCAATAGATGTCTCTAGTGAAGTTTTAGTGATTCATGAACAAGGTTTCTAAATTGGTTCATATATATAGAACTTCCAAGAATTTGAGTAGTGTGGTTGTCAATAATGGGTAGAATTGGTGAATGTTACACGTGTGTAAAGTGATCACTCAAACCAGCCTATGACGGTCGTAAGCCCCGTAAATGCCCAGACTTCCATATTCTTCTTCATCTTTGATGAGGTGTCAAAAAATAATATTTAATATTTTCATTTAAAATTTTAGAAGTGTAGTAAATTAGTATACTCTGTTTAAAATTTTATATAATACATAATTATCATCTACAAAATAATGGTGCTGGTATGTCAAAATATTCATAGGGGTAGTCAAAGAAAATGAAATGCCACGGTTTTTACTTGAGTCGACTCTTTGTACGAGTGTAAGGAATTCATAATATAAAAATAATCTAAACAAGAAACTTTACGGTACGTTAGTTTTAAAAAACCTTTTGAAAAACTTTTCCTTTCTGTTTTTACAGTAACGTAATGTGGCAACACAACTCCAGGGGATATTTGTTATTCTTCACTCGAGTTCATTATTTCCAACAACGCTTATTCATTTTTTCGTGGAGCAATACATTGTGTTCCCTATAGTGTGCTGCATTTGCTTTGCAATGATCTGCCCGAGTCAAAATATAATTGATTCGAAATACAAGGCATTCTTTAGTTTTATTACCTTTGGCATAGTATTATACGTAGGTACCTAGGGCAGCTGTAAATCTGCACATTCGTTACACGATATTAACTTTGAGCTTAAGATTTCCTCGATAAATAATTTTTCTCGAAAGGGTGCAATGAAGTAATGAAGAGTAGAACTGATACAGAGGAAAATATGTTTCTTTTAACAAGTGGCGTTGTTTTACTTGCTGGCTTAAAAATATTGCAAATTTAGTGGGGATCAGTCATTCCGAGAATTGAAGTAAGCCAGTGCAAACATATGGTGGAGTATTTTATGGTTCGTAAATCTTTAGCTAACCGATGCAAGTGTAAAGCCCACCATACAATGTAAAGTCCGCTTACACTGAACCTAGTTTATTGTTTTCCTCCGACAGAAAATTTCATCAGACATTCCATCGATTTTTCCCACACCATTTCAATCCCGAAATTTTTAGATGCCTTACTGATAAGCTCGTAAAACAAATTAAGTGTTGGGAGGTTAATTACATCGTATGCACTGTATCCATCAAAGCTGTGCTTGAGGTTAATATGGTATTAAGAATGTATATATTTTTTAAAACACTTCGTCTGTATTTAACACCACCTCGGCGTTCAAAAAACGTGTTTTTCTTGTAATGTACGAGAAAGAGTCAGCTGTTTAAACAGTCATAAATTTACGCACTAAACTTACTTTATAATGATTAGCTTTAACTGAGTTAAAACTTAATTATTGTTTTCAATAATATTATTTAAATGAGCGTATTAATTTGAGGCATTATTGCTTCATCATAGTCTAATTTTGTAAAACACAAAAAATGTCATGAAAGAGTCTCATAAATATTGACTACTTAAATTTTAAGTAAAACTATTTAAAACATTTTTTAAGAGATGGAGCTGGTTTAGGACCTTAATTATCAAATACTTTTCAACGGAATTCGTCAGCGTTCAGCGAATTCCTTAACATTAAATCGTACCCAAAATAAAGCAGTTAAAATATTTAGAACTAATCTAGCGTTTTAATAATTAAATTTATAAATTAATTAATAAAAATAATATTGTGAATATTCTCAAAAATATTTGTGAAAATATCAATTTGATTGGTTTATATTATCCACTGACACTTTGTGATGGAATTGCATTTTAATATATTATTAGATTAAATCCAATATTTTTAGCTTTTCCACTTTACTTAAATAAAGTGGAAAAGCTAATAATATTGGTTTTAATCTAATAATGTATCAATTTGATTCTCTAAACATAAGGAATTCATGAACACAGATATATTTAAATGTGACGACAAAGACGAAATAATGTTTGCGTTTACGTAATTACAATATTTATTTATAAAATTCGTTAAAATGATATTGTATGGTATTGTAAATAATATTAAAATGATATTTGAGGATATATTTTTTTAGTAAAAAGCTTGTCATGAAGTGAGTTCCTGGTCTTTTTTTTGTTTTAAAAAAAGCTTTGCATAAACATATTACCATAGTTAATATACATCTTGAAGTGTTTTGGCTATTGACAAATATTTTATGAACAGAGAGATAATTCAAATAAAAGCATACTCGTACAAAGCAATAATCTCTTGAATGTTTTCCGTAGATACTTTGTGGCGCATTCTATTATATCTTTATAAAATTAATTAACTTAGTTTTCACAACTTTTTTTATTAATACAATTTAACCTACACCCTAAATGTAGGATTTTTATGGAGTGTGTGGAAGTATTTTAATGTTTTTGATTTAAAATAAACCCTGATGATGAAAAGGTAATGTCAAAACGGTAGATTAAATTGTATTAATAAAAAAGGGGTGAAAACAAAGTTAATTAATTCTATAAAGATAAAGCAATCATCCCTCAAGAATCATTATTTTTTTTAAATTCTGATTTGTAAGCATTAAAACTAAAAGTATGTTTTAATACTTAGTAACTTCTCGCTACCCTTGTTTGAGGTCGATGTATTTAACGGACACATCGCCTGCCCTGGGTCTTTTTGAAGGAATTTTCAGTCAGCATTTCTTCAACAATTAACCCTGAGAACAAGTGGGTTTCGCAATCAGATATGAAATTACAATTGCGCTGGAGAGTTGTGCACGAATCCTCGATAAAGTATCTGCAGTACCCTATCACCATGCCACGGTAATGGGAGGGTATAATTCTGATAATAAATTGCGATACAAACGAGAAAAAAAAGGACCGACACTACTTAGCGAATTATGGGCTTAGCAATAACTTTATTTAAAACCTTCTATTCAATTTCTTAATAAGACAACTTAAAAATATTAAAAGCTCTGTTTCTTACGACAAAAGTAACGAGGTTATCATGACTGCCATTCATAAATACATTTTTTTAAATACACTATGAAACCGTCTTCCTTCTAAAAAGTAAAAGGGCTAAATACTTGCAACATAATTGAAATTAATTATTACATTTTTATTAATTGTTTTGGCAGTCACTTCATGGTAATATGTAGTTTAACATTTAACTTTTTTTTTGTAAATTACCACTTTTTATGTAAATTTGTATTTTATACGGGGTTCGAAACATTCAACATCATTATTAAATACAGTATGATCTTGAATGCTTCGAAACACATGTTGCAATTGATCTTAATAAATCGTGGTATTTACCAAATAAAAGTTTTAAAAAAATTGAATGAATTCATCTCCAATACCTTAACAATATATTGTATAATACTAAATACCTTCATCAAATTATACATTAGTTAATTCCTATTTGAGTTCAATTTATAGTAGCAAAAAATGTCACGGTGTTTTATTTGTCCTTAGTAACCATACTTGCCAAATAGCATTGCTCAGAATATTTATAAACTAATTATAAATTATCTGCAAAGTGGGTGTGGGAAAACCATAAAATGTACGTCTTTTGTTTAACTTTTCATTAAATGTTTTATGTTATAGGCTGAGAAAGGTCACCATAATAATTAGTCACGTTTGTTAAAGATTTAAGCTTGGACGAGGTTGAGAATGCAGAACTCAATGACTTAATTGCATTTTAAATACAGAAATCAGACGTGACAAAAATGCTACATGCATAGAACATATTCATTTTTTACGTCTTTGAAAATTTGCTGAAGAATATTTTATTTCAACCGGTTTTAAGTAGTATGCGGGGTGGTAATCGGCTTAATCATCTTTCTATGTAAGCCTAGCACTATCAGAATTGACTTAAACTACCACAGATCTATTGCTTGCGAAGTGTTGTAATGAAACCATCCCTTAAAACATTGTACTTGAGTATGTGTTAGTTGTAAAATACTTCTTGTCCGTCACCGTAGTGTAATCGTCAGCACAATCGACTTCCATTCTGGAGGTCCCGAGTTCGATTCCCATGGGGGGTCAAACAAATATTGTGATTTTTTCACTCTAAAATTTATTGAACTTTTCCCTGGACTGGGGTACCTAAAGCGAGGGGCTGATCACCTTTTCTTCGTGTGACAACCATCAAGATAACATTGCGTTTATATGATAGTTTATGGGATTATAGTGTCGGGTTGTGGTCCCGTGGCTAGTGTCGCGGACTCTCGAGTCAAAGTTTCGGTTCGGACCCACTGTATCACAATTTGATACCTATTTCTAATAATGAGAACAGATATAGTATGAAATTGAAGTATTTTTGTTAATAATAAAAAAAAACAATTATTTTTCTTTAAACATAAAATGATGCAGTGCCCTTTGCACCATCGGGTACGGAGAATGGTTGTTAACCCTTCAACAAATTTGATCACTGCATAGTGTATCAAATTTGTTACATACCCAAAAGTTAGTGTTAAAACGTCCTTTAATAATATAAGCAACCATTCTTTGTTGTTACTGATTAGATACGTTCATAACTCAAGTAAATAGTTCATAATTTAGCCAAAAGACGCGCTATGAACGCCAAAATAATAACTTCACTTGTCTCTCGAAGACGAACTGTCAATGCAGTCATGCAGTCTTGTAAAAAAAAAGTCATGCAGTGAAGGGTTAAATACTTACGATATGATTATAGCACTAAAGGAAATATTTAGGAACTGCAACATTTATGTATCGTATAATTTACTATATGATGTATGTATGGTAGTGCACAACGGAGTCCTGGTTCCAACTCTAATGTATGGAAGTGAAACATGGAGTTGGCAAAAGAAGGAAGAAAGTAGACTGAATGCAGTCGAAATGCGATCTCTCAGAAGAATTTGCGACAAAACGATGTATGATAGATGTGCGAATAGTGAAATAAGGAAGGAATGCAAAGCTGAGATAAGCATTATCGATAAAATTAAGAAAGGTGTGTTGAGATGGTTTGGACATGTGGAACGAATGACTGAGGAAAGAACGATAAAACGGATTTATGGGGCGTATGTTAGTGGGAAAAGAAGCAGAGGAAGACCGAGAAAAACATGGCACGATCAGGTATGCCAAATACTTGAAAGTGGTCAGGTTAGGAGTCGTAACAGTCTGCGGGTATGTATGAGGAGATGCATGAACGTGGAAGAGGCGAAGAATGTTTTGCAAGGACAGAGTGGTGTGGCGCTCTATTCTCTCTGCCTACCCCTGCGGTGAAGCAGCGTGATGGTTAGTTAGCTAGTTAGTTATGTATGTATGGATGTACGATCGACATGCCGGTTGGGTAGTATTGTAGGGGGAAACAATGGCGAGAGCAATAGCACGCAGCTCACAATATGCGAAATAATTGAAGATATCCACAACAACACCGCACATACCAGATTGTGAAGCGGCTAAGTGATACGGAATTTAATAATCCCAAAGCGGTAAATTAGGCCCGCGCTGTAAATCTTCTATAAATCCCCGGCCGCGGTAGCGAGCAGTTGCCAGAATACGGGAAACCGGGAACATTTGGCAGGACCCGCAGGATCGAAGCTTCAAATTAAATAGCTCACGAACCGGCGGAATGTAATTGTATGATTATTTCACATATTTGGACTATTATATTAAGCATTCGGGGAGTATCCGGCCGCGGCTGCCTCCAGACGCTATAACTTACCAGACTATCGTTCCGTGAGCGTTACACGAATATATGTATAGTACCTACATATCTGCGACCCTCTATCGGCACTAAATTATATCAGTGTTGCCAACAGTATTATCGGTCCACCGCTGCGTGAGGGAGACGAAGGGGGACTTTCTACTATTCTGCCAACTTTACGGCTGTAATATTATTTTGGCGGCATCTCTTGCAATGTCGAGTATAATAGTAAATATATTAGATTTAAAAAATCGCAATAGGTAGGTACATATTACTATCGATTCATCGCAGTTTTCGTATCAAAATTAATTAGCCACAATATGAGGACTGTTTCATTAACATGTAGACTGACGTCACAATATGTTGGCTACGTTATATTAACAACATTTTGAGTGTGTCCAAATACTTGTTCACAAATCTGGATTATCTCCAATTTTACTAACTTGATTACTTATAACCCTTATCCGCACCCAATGGTGCATAGGGCACTGCATCGAATTGACGCAGTGTTATCTTGATCATTACTTACATGAAGGCAAGGTGATCACTCTTGAGCTTCAGGAACCAGTCCAGGGTAATATTAAATAAATATTACAGTGTGAAATCACTAATATTTATTTTCACCCCCCCTGGGAATCGAACCCAGGACCTTCAGCACGGTAGCTAAACACGCTGACCATAATACCACGGAGGCGGACTCCAATTTTAGGAGTTATTAAAATATATATATATATTTAAAGTAATATTAATAACTTCGCTTTAAATACATAGCGCTATTTTTGTAAAATACTACCTCAAGGGCGCTTCACTGTGACTTAACTGGGGAAAAGGATATTGTGGAAATGATTTAGAAAACTTTTACATTTTTTTAAGATCATCTCACTGTCACAATGTCTAATTACAGGTGAAAGAGCATTCCATGCCATCGGTACTGCAACAGGAAAGGCACGCTCGCCAAATTTAGTGCGCAGGTTACGAGCTAGTTAAACGTACGAGTGTACATTTATAAATCATATACCACATATTATATCCACTATCTACAAACCTATAGATAAGTTTTGTTAGTAATTATTTTAAGAGTACAGTTTATTATCATTAAGTAATGGGAAACCATAAAGTAAAACGGAGAAGGAATAAAGTTAATTTATGACTCTAGTCTGCATTCTCCCTATCACTCCTGTCTTGTAGTATCGAACTAACTATGCTGGTATTGTAGTAGTTATAGGTACTCGAGTGTGATAACACTATCGTGCCATACCGGAAGTGTGGAAACGTGTTGGGATTATCTCAGGAATAAGAAGCCACTCGTTTGACCGCAAATAACGCACTTAACACGTGATAGCGCGTTATTATGTGGTGTGAGTGAATATTCATTCATCGTTAACTACACATTACTAACCATAAATCTATTGAGAAAAATAAATATACAATAAAACGAGTAAAAACAACTTCATTTTTCGGTGTAGCAGTTTCTTCATTTAGAGAAATTTAGACAATAAATAATATCTACACGTACGGTATGAACATGATGCCAAGAGAATTGGTATTTTTTTTTAAATTTTACCGTCCGGCAGTCCGGTTTTGAAAAATAAAAGCGACTACGACAGTTTACCGTGATCGAATTTACGTGCAAGATGTTCACGCACCGATCAAGAGCACCGATCCAAAGAAAGATGGACAACAGCACAAGCCAATCCGAGCCAATCATCCTTTTTATCACGCTAACTGAAGTGCCGGACGGTAAAATTCCATGTAGTGCACAAACGCCCTATGGATTTTCAATCATGGGTACAAAATGATAACTTAAACTAGATAATGTCAGGCCCTGTAAATGCCCAGATTTTTAAATTCCCTTATTACAATTCCCTTATTATGTCCGCCTCCGTAGTGTAATGGTCAGCACGCTCGGCTACCGTTTTGGAGGTCCCGGGTTCGATTCCCAAGGGGGGTAAAATAAATATCAGTGATTTTTTCACTGTTATATTTATTCAATATTACCATGGACTGGTACCTGAAGCGGAGGGCCGATCACCTTTCCTTCATGTGTAAACGATCAAGATAACACTGCGTTTATATGAAACAGTACCCTATGCACCATTGGGGTGCGGATAAGGGTTTTATTATTATTACTTATTACAAAACTACTTCGTTTCTATTGAGATTTCTATGAACTTTATAACCGAAGTAACCAGAACATCTTTGATTATTTTGGAAATACTGTTATATTTATCTATTTATTTTTTGTTTTACATATTTTTTCTATATGAATACCTCACTGGGCACAACCCGTATCGAGGCAGTCACTTACATTATTCAAATTCACACGATAAAAAAATATGTTTTTAAAAAATATTTAATTTAATACATATACATAAAAGGCTTAAAAAAACATAAAACAAAATAAAAAACCCAAGATCTTGGGGAAAAAAATTGTGGTTCGGAATTGTGTAAGCTGAAATTTTGGTAAAAACTTTGGCGTCTTAATTAAAAATTTTGGTGTCTAAATTACCACGACGAATTTATATATTCACTGATAGAAAGATTTTTTAGAAAGATTACTATTTTTCATGTATATTATATAGCATTATTTTCATTCGTTTATAAGGGTGCTTCCGGGATACTTCAGAAACAAGTAGTAATAAATCACGTAAATAAACCTATCCTGGTTTCGAAAAGAATTTGCATATTTATTTCAAGACGGTCTTCTACAAAGGCTGGAAAATAATTTTGGTTTGTTGGCATTTTACGGTTTTGACATCTCGGGATTAGTAATTATAATCGAGATTCAGTTATTATTTTATTATTTTATTTTCCCAGTATTAAGGATTGCTTACAACTTAACACACATCAATGTTTTTTTTTAAAATCATATTTCATACGAATGTCACATATATAATATTTTTGAATAATGTAAAATGAGTAATTTACATTACTCATTTTGAGACATGAGATTAAGGTTAACTAGACTGAAAGACAAATAAGAAAACTCAGGGAAAAATAGAAAATATTAAGCAATTAAAGTTACAGTAAATAGGCATATAAAAACATGATGTGAGAAGTGTGTTTGAAAGAAACAAATGAGAAAATATAACTGACCACTTACACAAATTTCCATAAAGTATTTTTTCAGTTCATTCATTTTGTATCTCTGACTGCTTTCTCTTTTTTATTAATTTAAAAGTTATCGATTACAATAAATAAATATTGTATATTTATTGTATAAATAAATGTTGTATATTGCTGTAATATGTACACATACTCGAAGTAGGTATGTCCTTCCCGTTGAGTTGTTTATATTACACGTCCTTACGAGATAATAACACCCATAATCAGAAATTGTGGCTGTCTTTGGCAAAGTCTCTCGGTCTTATCATCTCTTATCGTAAGATATCACCCTCTTCCCCCACTCTCTACAGACATATTATACTAAAATACGAGACACATATCGATAACACTAGGAAGCACTATTATTTAACATTTGACTAGCTTAAAAAAAGTTATCTTTTTGATAAGATAAATTAAATAATGATGAAATTTATCAATAATAAGTAAATATTTTTAAAAAGTACTAATTTGACTTTTTTCTCTCTTTGAGTTTTCTACACAATTGCTAAAAAGCTTTTTATAGTAAATTTATTTAATTTTTATCCTTTTAAGGCTTGACATTTTTAAATGTGTGATGTATAAGTTTTAAATTTGAAAAGAATATGTATTTATTTATTACGTACTACAATTAAAAATAAATTAAAAAAAATGAATACATTTTTACGGAAGTCAAATTTATTTACACTATGTACGAGTATAATAGTTAAACCGTTTGTAATATAACCTCAGAAAGGAATTTACTAATTATTTATTCAATAAGATTGATAATAATTTCCCTCTTGCAGATAAATCTAATGACTCGGATATCGGTTAAGGTAGATAGCTGTTATAAAATATAATAATAAAACCCTTATCCGCACCCCAATGGTGCATAGGGCACTGTGTCTTATAAACGCAGTGTTATCATGATCGTTTTTACACATGAAGGAAGGGTGATCAGCCCTCCGCTTCAGGTACCAGTCCATGGTAATATTGAATAAATATTACAGTGAAAAAATTACTTATATTTATTTTTACCCCCCTTGGGAACCGAACCCGGGGCCTCCAGAACGGTAGCCGAGCGTGCTGACCATTACACTACGGAGGCGGAAAAATAATATAAAATAAAATAATATAAAATAAATATAAAATAAAATTATAATTTTAAAAGTCATAATCTGTAATCAATATCTATAAGTATCTGTTTTTTTTACGATTCTCTAGAAATGATATTACGAGTACTAAGTAAACGTACATATTTAGTCGTAGTAAGTACTGTTCAATTGAGCTGACATTACAATGCTTTGTTTCTATCATACACAATCGAATTATGTCGACAAAGGATAAGAAAACGTCTATTTTATATTGTGTATGGAGGAACTTGAACAAACACGATGATATCGACAGAAGTGTTCGGGATTTCTGCAACGCTGTATTATTATATTATAATATGTAGTGGGTAGGGGCTATTGTCTATCGTGGAGGTCTCTTCCTAACTGAATAATGTATGTTTTATGCCAAGCAACGTGACCAGCATTAATGCACTCAAATTTTAAATTTCTTTTGAAAGCAGTTCCATCTTGGACTCACACATTGAATTACTTTGCAGGAAAATGCACCCTGTAGACGTACATATCGCTCACTCCTTTCAAGAACGTCATAAATCAAAAATCGTCTATTTTGAGTTGTGCATGTTTTCGGAATGCTTAGAAAATGTACTATATCCCAGCAAAAGAGGCATATTTGTAACTTAATATTTACCCGCTACAGGGCAAAAAGTGTTGTTTTTGCATTTTCAAGAAAATGTATTGTTTAATTTTTTTTTTAAATATACCAAATATTTTTCAAATGGAGAAAAAACCTTCAGGTTTTACCTAAAAAGATCTGTTGCATAATAAAAAGTTCAATAAGTGACTTGATATTTATTTTTAATACATTGTGTTATATTTTTACACTTTAAAAACGTTCTCCTGAAAAATCAAGTTTTTTGATTTATGACGTTCTTGAAAGGAGTGAGCGATATGTATTTATACGTATATCTGCAAGATATTCAGTGTATTTACTCATCTTATTTACAATATTTGTGTTTGTATATATGTATTTAAATTTCTATTAGAAACCCATCTAAAATGATAATTCAATAAAACACTGGAAATACTTTATAGAATTCAAACGTTTAGTCCTATCAGCTGTCCTGTGGCTCAGTCTGGTTGAATGGAAAAAGTAATATCCTTCTCTCTCAACTCCGTCACTTACGTCATATGCGTCCTATCAAATTTATTACACTCATATATCCGAGAATGATCAGCTGGCCTTCGTAATGAAAATATTAAAAATCTACGAAAATAATGAAAATGCTAAATAATGACAGGAGCTATCGAGAAATAATATTTAGTATTGCGTGTGTTGCTGTTACGTTAAACAGATGGTGCTGCCATTGCGGTAAAAAAGTTATTAAAAGATATAATTTAGTCTGTCACAGATAAAAATACTTGTCATAGTTCAAATCCAAAGGTGAGTAAAAATTTCAAGGCAATCAGTGAATAGCTTTAGGAGATTTAAGATTTTGAGGGAACTAACATTTGCATATTCATTTATGTAGGTAACTAACATTATGTATATTTTCTTCTAAAACCTTTATGCAAAGAGCAAATAGACTGTTATTACTATCGCCCAATTCTTAAGACGTCATAAAAACGTCCATAGAAAAACTTGAGTTTAATATTGCGCGCTCGCCGATGCTGCCGCTTACAATCAAAAAATGGTGATGTCTCTTTCAGTTAATATTTGTAAGTCGAGAACTGTATGTATGTTGTAACTCTGCAGTTAGTGATTGTTCATTATGTAGAATAGCATTATTCTCCGGGCGTGTCGATATAAGTTATTGCATTGTTTAGCAAGTCGCATGGTAAAATTTGTAATGGTTGTTTTACGGAAATGGGGTACGATGCCCACACTATTAATTATGTAGATTTAAAGAAAAATATCAAGGCCGGAAGTTCGCGTGAATACTAACTGCTCATCATTCGCGGATATTAAACACAAAGCCATCTACCACTACTCTACCGTGCGCCACATCGGTCGTAGAGGTGTTCCGTCGTTTCAACTACTTTGTATCCTTAGAGTCTTAGAGTAACTGTGTAGGTCCTCACCAAAACGTTACATTTCCATTATAAATGATTATCAGTAATCAGGAATTCTAGCTTGTAAAATTGTTACGTTTTGGTGCAATTTAATGATTTCATATGGTTTAACATAGAACAGGCCGAGTTTTGTCGCAACTTTAATTAAGATTTCGATAGAATACAGCAAACAGAACTTCATTGCATTTAAATGATTTTTTGTGCAATCTTGGAAATGCAACTTTTTGGTGAGGACCTCCAAAACTAAATATACATATACTGCTAGGATAAATTGATGATTCTGACTGTATCGTTCACATTAAAAAATGTGAGCAACGTAATGTAAGTATGTTATTTTATATGATGATTAGTTTTGTCATATACCTACTATTAAATGTACAAGCCACCTCTTGTAGGGGTTTACTTACGAAAATATTGTGGTGACTAAAACTATGATATTTTCTACATTAAACTCCACTAAAGATTTAGTATTTTAGGATAAACTGATGTATTATTTCGAAATGTCGTTTTACTTATGAAAATCGAAGATTTATTCCCAAATAGTATTTTTTAAAATTTTAAATACATGTTTTTTATGTTTTTTTTTAATGTTTAAGTACCTACTATCTACCCTCTGAATGCAAATAGCTATACAAGGTATCAAATACCAATACCAATAATCTGTTTTTTGTTGGTTGGAAAATTTTGTTTTTTAGCAATAAGCCCGCCAATGTACTTACATATGTCTTTTCTGTACATGAAGTTTAAAAAAATAAAGTAAATAGTGCGTAAATATAATATTTAATTCAAGAAAAATTTACCAAAACAATATTTTCCTCTTTATGTATAGACTGTTTTAAAATATAGTTAGGTGTACAGTTAGACGGTTAGACACTGTTTGTTGCATTTTCGAAGGGTAAAAAACCCATTTAATAAAAATGGTGATACTTACACTTAAACATACGTGTGGAAAAATATTAATTTAATTTACAAGGTTTAGTAATTACAGGTATTATTTAATTATAAGTTCAATGGTATGTAAGGGATACTTTGCAATCCTGACACGAAGAAAAAGAAGAAAACGGTCACAGTGAGACCTTGCACGCAATTCAGCAACCAATAAAGAACTCAGAATAAAAGTGCTCAACGTAATTCATTTGCTATCTTCATTTTGTAAATTGTACATTTTTATAGCCTTCATTATTGTGGCGATATGTATCGTACAAAAATATGATATTGTTATGGTGAAATTCTCAGCAAAAACATAAAGATAAAATAATACGTTAAAAATTACACACTGCTCCGCGATTTTTTACACAACTTTGGATGTGCATATCATTACTAGAATGGTTTTCTTTGTGTGTGAGCGGTTGAACATTGTGCCCCCGTAAACAGAATTTAAATACCACGGTCGGTTGTGCGCATTAAAAATAGGTTTATCATCCTTTGGATATTGTAATCAAATTGGTCAGTCAACTTTGCCGTCACACTGTAGTTCACTCCGACCGGAACAAGACAGTAACTCGTTTCCTAGATAAGATATTAAAACACACGCGTAAAAAGACCAGTATCAAAACATAAATAAATTCATCCAATATAATAAGCTGCGTGAGATATTTTTACATCTAATGCCTCAATTTAAGTAGTAAAAAAATTGTAATACAGTAGGCGAACTTATTCACTAGACTTAATTTGTTTATTTTAATGAGACGAGGAAATTAAGTAATAAAAGACATAAAATGCATTGTGCTAGGGCTTTAAATTCTCACAGTATGCTTTATTTCTAATAATTATACGTATAGTAGCAAAACTAAACTAAAGTATGCTTTATATTATCAACAGTCTTAGATTGGAATTTTTACTTAGAACAATTCTCTTTATAAATTATGAGAGCTGTAATTAATAAAAGATTCAGTAGATAATATTTTTAAATAAATATTATTACGAAAGTTAATACCCATGCGTAAAAGCATCAACTCAAATTGTGAATTTCAGAATTGCTAAGTATTTAATTAAAATAAAGATTATGTTCATTTAAAAAATATATTAAATACGTTCTACGAAACCATTGTTGTGCTATCAATTTTGACATGAATATTTTTATAAAACAAAGATTTCTCATGTTTATAACGTGTTATTAATATACTTTCTTTGTACGAATTTTATGTGTTATCATTTTTATCACGAATAATTTGTATGCCTCTAGTTGTCTACTTTGCACCGGATATATTTGACAAGATTATTAATAATTACGTGGATACTTGGAAAGTTTTAAAAATAATATTTGAATATTGTTATAGTTATTTATTCAAAATAAAAATATGATAAACATTTATAATATATTCATTCAAAATTATCATTAAATCTGAAAACACTGACTAAAACATAGACCAACATTTTGAGTGTATCCAAATACTTAAACAAACTCAAAATGTTGTAAATAAATTATAAAATAATTAAATGAAGCGGATATTTGCTAGCGTTTCTCATGTATATAATTAAAATCAAGGATTCGGACCTCACATACAAATGAAAGAGTTTCTGCTCAATAAAAAGCTTCTTTCATCTCACCATACATGTCTCAAGATTGATGCACTTTGTTTATATACTTTCATATACACACACACACATATATATATATATATATATATATATATATATATATATATATATATATATAAATATATATATATATATATAAATATATATATATATATATATATATATATATTTATAAATATATATATATATATATATATACATATATATATATATATATATATATATATATATATATATATATATATATATATATATATATATATATATATATACAGAAGTTCCAAGAATTTGAGAAGTGTTATAGAATTGGTAAATGATCACTTTAAAGTGATCACTTAAACCATAAGCCTGTAACGGTCGTAAGCCCCGTGATGCATAGACTTCCATATTCTTCTTCATCTATGTTGAGATATCAAAAAATTATATGAAAAATAACTCCTGTAATTGGAGGTATGGTAATCCATATTCGTGAACAAGTATAAAAATATTATTCAATCTCTAAAATACTGGTTTTGTTAGAGCATAGACCATCGGGGTGAAAACGAATCTCAAAAATACAACATTTACAAAAAAACCTTTGCATTATACATCCCGATTAAATTCGCGATCTTTGAACCTCTTAAGTATACAAACACAAGTATTCTAGTGTCGATGTAGATCCATTCTTTGAACATCGTCAAACATTGTATCGCCCGGCGGATGGACAACCATCGGCCGTCGGCCGTCAGCCGTCAGCCGTCATGAGGAGCATCATTACTGGTGTTTTAATGCCTCGTCTCGGACGAACTGAGATGGTCAAAGCTAATTTATAGATTTGTGTTCCTGGCAGCGCGCCAGCACTCCAACTAGAGGACTGAAAGCCACTTCCCTGATCGCGGATCACGTAACGTCCAGACATCGTGTTATTGCGGAACTAAAATCAACCGAAGTGACTAAGGTCTATTTACATATTACGTATTTTTCAACGGTTCGGTTTTCAGTATGGTTATAAAATGTCTCCGAATGTGATCTTTACCCCTTTAAACTGAGTGGCAATTTAAAACAATAAAAAACTTTAAAGATTATAATATCATATTTCAGCCTATGATACAATACTTATCGGCTTTTTAAATGTTAAAACGATTTTATTATTTAATAATAATAAAAGTGTTTTTAATATTTTTTTTCTGAAAATATTTATCATTTATTCATTACGATGAACGAGTTTCTTACATTTATGATGACGAAATTCAAACATAAATAATAATAAAATAAAATAAATAAACAAAACTAGTTGAAGCTGAACCCGACGTTATATAATTGCAAAAACTTCAGAATCCAATTTCGATCATTCGTTAAATAAATCCTACACTCATTTTTTAGTATTTGGTAGGGCGTTATTATATTAATTTTGAAAAGTTTAAAATCATTAATTTAATATGAACCTAGCCCAATTTAATATATATTTTTTAAATTACGTCATTGATTTAAATTTATTTGTACAAATACGAATCCTCCAGCCATTGATTGCTCTTATTCTCCTATTCCGATCATTTTTAAGAGTACCTACCTACTATTAATTTTTCGAAAAAATTAATATCCTTCACCCAGAATTCGTTTATTTACGTTACCTGCATACTATCAATTGTTGATATTCCACACCTTCATTCTAGAATCTGAAGCGCAAAACTTATATCTGTTGTTAATAATTACGATTCAAGTTAAAACCATGTCGGTCTTGTCTGCGGAAAAGGATCAATAGATTTGTCAATAAAATGAACCATTGTAATTTTTTTTAGATAAAACGTCCATAGAAAAAAGGATGAGGCTCAATGAGTTAAAAGCTCATCGTAACGCAATCAAGACACCAAGTGGCCGCGGGATATGTTGAAAGGTGTTTTAGTGTTGTCAACATTCAGAGTTTTATATCGATTATGATAACCATCAACTACTAAAAAACCGTCTTATGCAATCATTTTAAATGTGTTTTTTTCAGTAGAAAATTTGTATTTTGAGTATCCAGAGAAAGGAAACTAATAACATCAAAAATATATTTATATGCAGTACATAGGGACCAAGTATACATATTTAGTCATTTATACTGAATGAAAAAATATATATATTTTAAATACATCAATTATAAATATTTTAAGTTGTAAATAAATAACTAATTCGCATATGTCGCTCACTCCTTTCAACAACGTCATATATCAAATATCGTCAATTTTCAGTAGTGCATGTTTTTGGATTGCCCAGAAAATGTACTATATCCCAGTAAAAGCGGCATATTTTTAACTTAATATTTGCCCGCTACAGGGCAGGAAGCGTTGTTTTTGCACTTTTAAGAAAAGGTATTGTTAAATTTTTTTTTTTTAAATATATTAAATATTTTCAAATGGAGAAAAAACATTCAGGTTTTACCTAAAAAGTCCGTTACACAGTAAAAAGTTCAATAAGTGACTTGATATTTATTTTTAATACATTTCATTATATTCTTAAACTTTAAAAACGATCTCCTGAAAAATCAAGGTTTTTGATATATGACGTTGTTTAAAGGAGTGAGCGATGTGTTTACGTGAATTTTTATTATCAAATAAAAATATTATTACATGTTCATAGTGAATTTATACATTTTATTAATAGAGGAGTCTCCTAGGTTTCTTTAGATGTCGTAAAATTTCTTTACAACATTAAAAAAATGATAGTTCGTAATATTTGTGCAACAATAATTTCGGATACAAATAACACCACCTGTCGTCAGTAGTGAAAATGTTTACTTACAGGAATGTCGGTAGAAAGTCTGTAGATAAATTCATTTGAACTATTGTCTTTCTTTATAAAGAAAAGTTTTGTGATTTTTTTGTGTCGTTATCTAAAAAAGGAATAATTATTCATGTAAGTACCCTATACCCTATACCCTACCTGTATTTTTTTAGTTTCAATAAACACGATGTACATTTTACTAGGGATTTGCGTTTGGACTGATATATTTTTTTTAATATTCTTCGGTATAACTAAGTGATTACTAAATGATTTGTGAATATGACTTATATTGTTCATAGATTTTGAAAAGTAAAACATTACTTGATTTTACAGTGATTTATATTTCTTTTTGCCACTTTTATGATATTTTTATTACACTGTTTTGATATACTGTTTTATTTTATAAATTGATGTGGAATAACGTGATAATTTACATAGGAAAATATCACTTGTATTGGATTATTTTTTTAGTCTTTTAATGTAAACACTAGCTTTGAGAACGATAGATGTTCTCATCAACAAGTGAGGATACAAACTGTTTGTATTTCAACCTGTTGATAAAAACATCTGTAGTTGTAGAAACTAGTCGTGATTATATTAATAAACTGATAATAAACTGTCGTCTTTCTCTCTTTCAAAATTTTAATTTTTATACAAATGTCAAATGGTAATAATTTTATTTTATTTGTAAAATTATTTTTTTTAATTTTAATGACCTGATAATGGATTGATTTTCCGAATTTCCGGAACGGTAAAACAATTAAAGTAAACAATGGATGGTGAGGAGAGTGTTTTACAATGTAGTCTTATATGCGTGCTCATTTTTCACATTTAAATTAATATTTTATATTTTAAAATAAAATATTACAATTCCGGAATTGGCTTATTGCAATAATTTTGTAGCCATCATTTGCGTATAAAAAATAATCAAACGTCCAAGAAATACCGATAAATTGCAAACAAAAGTTTTTTGTCCCAAAATTTTAATTTAGCTATCCCCTTTGAAATAAGTCGTGCGTACAAGTTTTGATTGATTCGTTTCACATAACTAGATAATTATTTAAAGATAGAATACAGAATCGTAGAAGAAGACATCTTAAGAGGCTGGACATGGGTGATTTTAACAAAATAAATTATCTCGCACGCGCTGTCAAGAAGATGGACCAAAATTATTTTTCACAAGATATTAGTCGTTGGAAAACAAAAATTTACGAACAAAATTCAATGTGAGAAATAGCCCCGTCACAAAACGTTGTTATTTAACTTTTTAAGTATACCCCTAAAAACAAAATTTCACTATTTATTTGATCATAAAGATGTCGTTGCGTTATATTATTTTGTAGAGACCTCATTAGCATGATAAAATTGTTTTTTATTAGAGTTAACTGTTATTTTTTATTATTTTTATTGATATCTCAATGTAGACGAAAGTTATTGAGATGGAAATATATAAGTCTGGGTATTTACGGGTCTTAGGACCTATTTTTATCTAGTTTTAATGATCACGTTATAAACTGTGCAACATTAACCATGCAACCCATGATTGACAACCATGTATAGTTCTCGAAACTAGTCGTGTTTACGTTAATAAACTCATAGTGTTGTTTTATATAAGCGTTAAATTAAATTAATTATTTTTTTTTACAAAAATGTTAATAATATTGAAGTAATGAAGATTCGGCGAGTGGTTATATACTAATATTATTAACATTTTTGTAAAAAAATAAACAAGTAAAAATTACTAACCACAAAGTAAATGATTTAAATATTAATAATATTGAGAATATTAAATCAATTAAATTATTATTTTATTTGTTAACAGATTACAATTTCGGATTAGCTTGTTGCAACGATTTTGTAGCCATCATTTAAATACAAAAAAATCTAAAAATGATATGATGAACAATTAGATAAATATAAATGGTAATAATTAAATTCTAGATATATTTCAGTGATAGAAACGTTTCTCAATTTTTAATACAAATTTCAGGGTTGCAATCTTTTGATGGAAATTCTATGTTAAGTAATTTTAATTAAAATCTAACTTGTTATTAAATTAACTTAATCAATCAGGTGCTGCCCACTAACTTCAAATATCCGTGAAAGATAATCCCTCAATCACTAATACTAGTTTTTGTTAGATAAAAGTTACTGGCCCATAGCCATAACATCACCAACGTACATATTTTCCATAATAAAAGTCTAGTAAATAAAAATAAAAGAGCTCGTGCATTTAAATATGTCTTATTAATGGCTACTTTCGTGTAACATTTTTACTTTTTAAAAATACGACACTGACAGCCCGAAATGATATATATTTTTTGGCCGATTTCGTGAAATGTGAGTGGACGTTATAAATGCGTTTACTAATGTAAATAATTAAAGAGTAGGTATATCCTCGACGATTTCAGAAATAAAATAATAACGCTAAAAAACGCCTGTTAAAAATATAGAGCAAAAGCGTATGCATGGAAACATTTATCAAAATAACGATTGTGTTTCATCTAAATTTTATTAATTATAGGTGTCTCCCGCGATCTTATTCCGAACGTCTATACGGAGCGGTGAATAATTTAGTCGAGGGATTTTTTGTCTGATTCATGGCGCTGTTATGATTTCTATAGCCCGGAATAAGTCCGCAGTAGAGTAAATCGGGAAAATCACATCACCTCGGTGGTCGTTATTTACTGAGCCATAAAAAATAACGAGACATTCGTGAAAGGCGAACAGGGACGTTAATTAAGCAAACTCAATATTGTCCATTCCGTATAAATCATAAATGTCATGTGTCATCTCTCGAATATGTTATATTTCTTTATGACACCGGCTTCTGTTCTACCGAAATAAGTGGTTAAACAAAACACGAGTAAGTGAATTAATTAGTCCTCTCATGGTATGCTTTATTATCAACATCGTACAAGTGTTATTCATAATATTCTAAGAAAATTTATACTCATGTTGCTTTATAACATATCGCTCACTCCTTTCAAGAACGTCATAAATCAAAAATCGACAATTTTCACTTGTGCATATTTTCGGAATGCCCAGAAAATGTACTATATCCCAGCAAAAGCGGCATATTTTTGCTTAATATTTACCTGCTACAGGGCAGAAAGTGTTATTTTTGCATTTTGAAGAAAAGGCATTGTTTGATTATTTTTTTAAACATACTAAATATTTTTCAAATGGAGAAAAAACCTTCAGGTTTTACGTAAAAAGATCTGTTGCTCAGTAAAAAGTTCAATGAGTGGCTTGATATTTATTTTTAATACATTGTATTTTATTTTTAAACTTTAAAAACGTTCTGCTGAAAAATCAAGTTTTTTGATTTATGACGTTCTTGAAAGGAGTGAGCGATATATAATTTTTGTCTCCACATTTATATAATTAGTCCGTCTCCATAGTGTAGTGGTTAGAGCGCTAGGCTTCCATAGTTCTACAGGGTGATTAGTATATTATATATTAAATTGTATATTAAACTAATAACTAACTAACTACTCTAAATATCGTGTGTCACTACGTTTTTTTGAAACCAAAAGTTTAAATGACAAGTAAAAGATTTGAATTTAAAATAAACGAATTTTCTATGTCCATCCATTTCAATTCCATTCACTTAACATGAGAGAAAGGATTGGCGAAAATTCATTAACCAAATGAATTTAATTCGATAATACCAGTTCAGAAATTTTTAGTATTAAGTAGCATCAACTAACTAACCATCGCGCAGCTTCCCCGCAGGTGTAGGCAGAGAGAATATAACGCCACACCACTCTGCTTTTGCAAACATTCTTCGCTTCATTCACATCAATTAATTTCATCATACACACCCGCCATTTATTGCTACTCCTGACTTGAGCACTTTCAATAACAAGTATTTAAAATGCTTGATCGTGCCAAGTATTAAGGCCATACTCGCAAACACAGAATTCAATCAACGGCCGACCGCCGTAGATGTAACACGTCTATCCACGCCCGTTTTTTAAAGAACGTATACTAGATTTTTTGTTGATGTTTTTTAGAATATATCTATATAGATTATTTTTTTAAATCACGATTTTACTATTTTCTTTCTTATTTTACAATTACTTATTTTACTATAAAAAAAACTTATTTTTTCAATACAAAAACTGTGTTATAAGAAAAAATCAATTACGAAAAATGTTACCTGAATTTAGAGAAAATTAAGTTGCGACTTATCAAATACTGGGCATCAAGACGAAGAAATGGACGTGGAATCTAATTTTTTTTTAATCAAAATTTTCTTCCTTGCTTTATAAAAGTGTTGTCACACCCACAATTTAAATAATAATCCCACGTAGGTATCAGGCGTCGCGTCAGTCCAATATTCACATATTTCACGTCGAGTTATTTGAAGCTGCCACTGCTAAAGGTGAACATCTGTAGGGCAGTTTGGAGCTGTCAGCGCTCCTTTTAATTGAGCGAGAGGTCTTCCGACTTGTGTCAGCGGAGTAATGATGACGTGTCAATAGAATCTAGTGTCACGTGACAGGACATGTTGAAAAGTAAGTGATTCTTTTCAACCCTTTAACTAGATATCGTTCATTTTTTTCAACAACGTCATAAATCAAAAAACTTAATTTTTTCGGAGATCGTTTTTAAAGTTTAAAAATATAATAAAATGTATTAAAAATAAGTATCAAGCCACTTATTGAGCTTTTTACTGTGCAATAGATCTTTTTAGGTAAAACTTGAAGGTTTTTTCTCCATTTGGAAAATATTTAGTATATTTAACAAAATAATAAAACAACACCTTTTCTTCAAAATGCAAAATCAACACTTTCTGCCCTGTAGCGGGTAAATATTAAATTAAAAATATGCTACTTTTGCTGGGATATAGTACATTTTCTGGGCATTTGGAAAACATGCACAACTGAAAATTGACGAGTTTTGATATATGACGTTGTTGAAAGATATATGACGTCTAATTTTATCTGCATTTCTATATACTAGGGTATTTTTCAATGCTCGTATTTTGGACTCGTACTTATATGTAATATTTTTATTTAAACATATCAGTACCCAGCTATACATTGTTGTACCTCAGTTTAGTTAAATGAAAAATAAAGAAAATAGAAAGGACAATTTTTGATTAGGTTCAATCTCACAACGCATGTGAAGGAATGAATATATAATTAAAATATGAAATCTATGTAGCAATCATTTCATGGGCAATATTTAGTATCACGTGTGTTGCTGTCACATTCAACAGTTGGCGCTTCCATTGCGGTTGAAAACTTATTTTAACCTATCCTATACCTACCTGGATATTTTTTAAGTAACATTAAGGGCGTACTCGCAAACATACATTTCATTAAAAGTACAATATAATATAATGATCACGAAAAAACTTATGATAAAGGGGTAATCTGTGACACGATATTAATTAATGATATATTTCAATGTCCGGATATTATTTAATAATAATAATAAATTTGGATAACTTATTTAGCGCAATTTTCGTAAAATAAAAAATACCCGAAGGGCGCTATTTAAGTAATATTAAGGGCGTACTCGCAAACATACATTTCACTACACGACACACGACACACGTGTTTCCACGCACATTTTTTATTTTAAAAAAATTATCACACTTTTCTCTTCAAAATCATATATGTATTTCGAAGAAAATGTATTTTTTTCAATACAAAAACAGTGTTTTCGGCATAAAAAAATAAATCACGTAAAATGTTACTTGGATATAAAGAAAAATTAAGTTGCGGGCTATCGATTATCCCGCCTTAATGGGTTAACAAATATGTAACATTTCGTAGGTATACGAGTATTAAGCGACTTGTCACCAGCGTGGGCAGGTCGCAGATTTTTTTGGCATTCATTTTATTATCCACATGACACATAACTCAATTAAAATCAGCGATCCCAAAATATTTACAATTCAAACAAGATTTTAAAAATTTACGAGACTTTTATCTTCAAAACTGGATTTTTTATTCATTAATGAAAACGTGTGTTTTTGTAGATATATATAGAACGAGATCATGCTTACCTGTGATTTATAATTTGCATATATTGTATTTAATAACTTAAACTAAATCATTAAGTAATTTAATCGTTGATACCAATTGAAATATTGAATTGTATTTGCACGTCGAAGAACTACGTTTGGAAATATAATTTTAACAAAACACAAAGCAATGAATATTTCTTGAATGTTTTTCGCAGATACTTTGTGACGCATTTTATAAACTTTATAAAATAAAACAACTTTGTTTTAACCACTTTTTAACCAAAAAAAGTGGAAGTTTTTGGTAAGGGAAGGGTAATTAACTATGAGTATTTAAGTGTTTTAGAATTTAGTACATAAACCCTGATGATGACAAGGTTTTTGTCGAAACCGGTTAGATAAAGCGCACCAATAAAAAATGGTTAAAACAAAGTTGTTTTATTTTATAATAATAATAATAATAATAAAACCCTTATCCGCACCCCAATGGTGCATAGGACACTGCGTCATATAAACGCAGTGTTATCTTGATCGTTTACGCATGAAGGAAAGGTGATCAGCCCTCCGCTTCAGGTACCAGTCCAGGGTAATATTGAATAAATATAACAGTGAAAAAATCACTTATATTTATTTTACCCCCCTTGGGAATCGAACCCGAGACCTACAGAATTGTAGCCGAGTGTGCTGACCATTAAACTACGGAGGCGGACTTTGATAAAAGGAAATGCTTTCTTACCCATAGGATATACTAATAATACAAGTACCATTTATCCATGTATTAATTTTCTTAATTTTTGCCAGCCTGTATATTATTAAATACGTACGTTTGATTTTCAGCTTGAGTAAAAACAGAAAAAGGTAGATTTTATGAACGTTTGATCAAAAATATCTGAATCTGTTAATTTTTACGACGACAATAAAATCAAATTTAAATACCGGTCAACGTAAACAGATATAAACATTCTTAATCGAATGATCGTAAACAAAGATCCAAGATGGAGCCGTCACATTCAAATAATTAAAAGAAACATGTTTTATGTCGGATTTTGATAGTTTACATACTATATATCGGTAACGAAGGGCTACACTTTGCGTTTTCAAAGGGCCAAATTTATTTTATTTTATTATTTTAACATATTTTCTTCACCAATTAAAATGCTTATTGATAATTATTACTCGGATTGACTAGAAAGAATTTAAAATCACTATCCTAGAAAGAGATTTTATCTTTTATTTACGACATACACATACATAGATGCGTGACTTCAACTAATATGCCATAAAATGTCTCCAAGCTTGAAACAACCTTCAGGCATTCATATACATAACAGTGTTCGAATTGGACAAGCTTGTACGAGTACGGATACGTAACCCTGAGTACCCTAGCCATTAGCTTTAATTCTCCTCTTTCTTTCTACATTTGTTTCCTTTTCATTATTTTCTACATAAATGCCCAAACTTCCATATTCCCATATTATTTTTTGACATCTCATTAAACATGAAGAAGAATATGGAAGTCTGGGCATTTACGGGGCTGACGACCGTCATCGGCTGGTTTAAGTGATCACTTTACACACGTGTAACATTCACCAATTACAACAACTACCCATTATTGACAACCACACTACTCAAATTCTTGGAAGTTCTGTATATATGTATATGAACCAATTTAGAAACCTTGTTCTTGAATCACTATTCAATATTCCATATTCCCTACTTAAAACAATCTTCATCTCTGGATCAATACGAAAAATAACTTATTTTAAAGTAATGACTTTGGCATCATGCAATAAATAATCAAGTTAACATGCCTTGAGTCGATGCAGTGCACCATGTACTGATCGATCAGAATATGGATTTCGATGTTTTGTACTTACGAGCTTAGAAGGATGCTACCACAGTTATTAGTGTCCGCGGAATAATATATTCCGCCTCCATAGTGTAGTAGTTGGACCAGTACTAGGCTATCATGCTGGAGGTCCCGGGCTCGATTCCCAAGAAGGTCAAAATAAATATTGGTGATTTTTCTATTTATTTAATATAGCCTTGGACCTGAAGCACAAGGCTGATCACATTTCTTTCATGTATTTAACAATCAAGATAACACTGCTTCCATATGATGCACTGCTCTTTGCACCATTGGGTGCAGATAAGGGTTCATTCATTCAATTAATTCAAATCCTTATTCGCGCCTCAATGGTACAATGGTTCAAGGGCACTGCATCATATAAACAAAGTGTTATCTTGATCGTTAATATATGAAGAAAATGTGATCAGCCCTCCGCTTCAGGTGCAGTCCAGAGTAATATTGAATAAATATTAGAGTGAAAAAATCACTTATATTTATTTGACCCCCCCTGGGAATCGAACCGGGACCTCCAGAACGGTAGCCAAGCGTGCTGACCATTACACTACGGAAGCGGATAAGGGTTAGAAGAAGAATATAATATGTTACAAATACCACATTCCTGCTAAAAAATAAATCTAGGAATTGATCAGTAAAACCATTTAATGATCACTGTCCGACAATCGCTCGGATACTTTTTTACAAAAGAAAGTTAATCCCCTTCCCGATACCGAAGCAGCCCGGTTACTTGTTTACTTGCTTGTTTACCCGCGGCAGTCACTCGCGGAGCACTTAGTGAACCACTTAGAGGTTTTCAACAGAAACAAATAAAAACGTCTCGTCTCTCGGTGGTGTAGTACCGAGTACCATATTTGCTCGCTCCATTTGGCGGAATGCTAAATGATGCATTAATAGCCGGTGCTCTAGGCCAATAGTGGGGAATCCTTTTAATAGGAAAGCGCTTTAGCTCTGCCGAGAGTAGATGAATGTGCGAAATAATGTATGCGGCATGGGTTTAATTTATTCGCTTACAATACCCCGTCCGATAGCATAATAAGCACTGGCCGAGAATCTAGACAGGTTGTCTGGAGATTTATTTTTGTTTTTTCATCCGAATTTCACAGCAAAATGTTGAATGATTATGATGTTAAGAAAAATATTAAAACGTCATGCGGAAAAAATGATTTTAAATTGAGATACACATGGCTGGAACTATGTAAAGTAAAAAAAAGTAATGAAAAGTAAAGAAATTAGCTACGTAGAGAATAAAACGTAAACTTCACTTCTTAACTTTTATTTATACGGAACTTTGATTAGATTTGTTAGAAGTTAATGATCCCGAAAAGAAAATTAGGATAAAATACCGAAGTTAAATTTATCTACACGCTAAAGTTATATTTATATAAAAAAAATTACTTGTATTTATATATCTAAGCCACGTAGTTAAAATATTAACATCCGTATGTAATCGATGCCCAGGATTAATTTTGACTTTGTTAATAGTTTTACAGAAGTGGTATCGATTCTAATTGAACTTTACTAAAACAACGTATTATTATTGAATTCAATTTCGTTAAAATAAATTCTCACAAATTAACAAATTAACCATGTAAACCTGGTAAGGAGAAGCTTCTATTTTTTTGTATTTGTTTGTATATCTTACTATTTTCTCATTCAAATAAATAATTTACAGATATTGAATAAGAAAAATTGATGCTATTTCGAACATTAATGAGATTAGTAAAAAACATGAGATCTCCGTTTCTCAAAACATAAAATATGCTGAACGAAAACATTTCTACTCTAAAATTCCTTGATTTATTTGCATTTTGTGGACAAATTTTAACTTCATTTAGAATATGGAAACCTGAAAAATTGCGTGAGATTCTATTGCAAAAAACATTTCGCTCACTCCTTTCAAGAACGTCTTATATTAAAAAAAAACATCAATTTTCAGTTGTACATGTTTTTGGAATGCCCAGAAAATGTACTTTATCCCAGCAAAAGTAGCATATTTTTAACTTAATATTTTCCCGCTACAGGGCAGAAAGTGTTGTTTTTGTATTTTGAAGAAAATGTATTGTTTCATATTTTTTTTTAATTACACTTAATATTTTTCAAATGGAGAAAAAACATTCATGTTTTACCTAAAAAGATCTGTTGCACAGTAAAAAGTTCAATAAGTGGCTTGATATTTATTTTAAATACGTTTCATTATATTTTTGAACATAAAAAACGATCTCCTGAAAAATTAATTATTTTGATATATGACATTGTTGAAAGGAGTGAGCGATATATGCTTCTATTACCGTGGGTAGTCTAATTAGTGGAAATATAAGTTAATATGGTAGATTCATAAGAGAGTGGGGAATCCAATTCAAGCAATTCGAATCGTGAATCCAGTGGATCAAAACTTTAAAGCGTTAGAATAAGCTTTATTTGACAGGTTCTGAAGTTGAAATAAAATAAAATAATTTATGCTTCTGGCACACCCTGTTTTTACAAATCAAATGCAATCGCTCTTTATTTAATGGCTATTAGGTGAACACCTCTCGCGAGGGGCGAATTATCAGTTCTGGGTGGAGTGTGAATCAGCCGTCACTTGTTGTTCACTTTTTATCAGAGAATGCAGAAACGAAGGCAAGTGAACCAATTAAAGACCGGCGGGACACAATATGAGAACATTGGTTGCCGGTACTAGCTTCCAGAGTGGTGGTGTGAGAAGAAAGCTGGTGTCACGAAAGCGACTAGCGGCAGTTACATTGTATTTACAACGTGCATACATTTTAACCGTTTATCTGCTGAATTTTAGTATGTAAAGTATGCTAAAGCATTTAAAAAATTCTTTGCAAATATGTTTCATTTCATAATAAGTGCTTTGAAGGGGGATAAAAAGGGTTTTTTACAACAAAACAAAAATCATTATTATTTTTAGTCGGTTTTTGGACGTTGAAAAACGTCGGTATATCGACATTTTTAAATCAATATATTGCTTCTCAGCAGTCAAACTGTTAAGCTGCAACGTTTTACAACACACCGTATTTTTTAAAAGTGTTTTCTGCTATGTTTATTCGCCCCTAAAGCACAGTAGTAAGCGCGTTTGGTTACCGTGCTGAAGAGCCCGGGGTTGATTCCCAGAGAGGTTTTAGAAAATATAACTTACTTTTATTTGACATCTCAACACAGACGAAGAAGAATAGGGAAGGTTTAGTGATTTTAATTATGATATGTAAAATAAGGCCCATTCGATTACTAAACATTCACGGTAAGAACTAAAAAATCTGAGGTCCTAAGCTCGATTATACGTTTTAATACATTTATAATATGTTAATAAAATATTAATAAAAAATATATATAAAAAAGCAGAGAAAAAAAATAGAAGCTGCGAGTACCAACTAAAAGAGAAGGAAGACATCCTGACAAAGAACGATATGAAGCTTTGAAGAGAAAACGGTGAAAATTACTGCATAAACAAGATATTCGTTCTAAAATTTGAAACGACGTAAAAAAATATACTAAAAAATAGTTACTTAATTTAAAATTTAAAACCATATTATAATTTGTTTTCCATCACTGTGATCGATTATTTTAATGTATTGATTTCTTCACTGTTTTCCAATAAAACAACCCACACTTTTAAATGATTCAAAGACAAAATAAACCAAAATATAGTTTTTAGTATATTAAGTTTACCCCACTGGATTCATAATTATTTTGTTTTAATATATGTATCTTATTAAACAATAGATTTGTTAGAACTAGTATGTAAATCAACGTAATTAAAATTGAGTATAAAAATTCTTGCTATTTGCATCGTCTGCAGTGGGCATAGATTCCTCCTTAATGACGTGCGAACCGGTCGCGGTTGCAGTTTGCCCTCTTAATTGGCACTCCAGATAAACAAAATATCCCATGGACTGGGGTGGCTGGTGACTGGTGGCTCTCGTCCTCTCCACCTAATTATTGTCCACTCTCGTTTCGTGGATACGTACCCCATAAAACCGCATATAAAAAACCGCACAAAAATTTCAACTATTTCTATTATTTTTGACATCTCATCAAAGATGAAGAAGAATATGGAAGTCTGGGTATTTACGGGGCTGACGACCGTCATAGGCTGGTTTAAGTGATCATTTTACACACGTGTAAATGATATTCCATACTCCACTTATATTATTTGTTTAGACTTCCATATTCTTCTTCATCTTTGATGAGATATCAAAAAATAATATGAAAATAACTCCTGTAATTGAAGATAATCCAGATTTTGTGAACAAGTATTTGGACACACTCAAAATGTTGTCAACTATTTGTTATTTGCAAAAAATATTAAAATAAAATCAATCAATTTAAGAAAAGTGTGTTTCAGATCGAAATCTAATCGAAAAAAAACGAATAAATTTTTACTGGAAACTTTAAATATTTTTTGTAATATTCGTTTTATTTTGTTGAAAATTCACAATTATTTTCAAATGTTTTCATAATTTTTTCATAGTCATATTTCAGTATTTATATACACAGAATTACTAGTCAAGCCATATTATGTGTTTAATAAGGATAATGTTGTTTTAGAAATAGAATGAGGGTACATTTTTCTGAAGCAGTTTTTTTCCCAATTTGTTTTTTATCCAATCTTTGTTTACAAAATTCTGGAAGTATTAAATTTATATCCATAATTTTTTTTTTAGGTAAATAAAATAATTTTTAGAATTCAGGACTTTCATTAAATACTAACGTAAAAAATTAAATTTAAAATCGCTTTAAAAAGATCGTGTAAAAAGAGGCTGCCTTATTTTCCTTCAACACCCACCACCTCGTCGTCTCTGCGGCCACGCGAGATATTATGCCGATATAAAGACTGGTAATTAAAATCTGCGGAGAAGAAATTTAATGAGATATTTAAATAAGATCAACTTGTTGCACGATGCCTTTTGTTCCTTGTATAATAATTATTATCTGCAACATTAAACAGCGCCTCTTGAACATCGACCCGGCAACCAATGTTCTTTACTTCGAAGATAAAAGGTCGTAATTTCATCATTACCGTTAATTTATGTTTTTTTCTTGATATATACACTTTTAGAGTATTTACGAGAGCACGTTACAAAATTGTATGAGTAACGTATGTAAGTACATTCATTATGAACAAAAAAATATCGACTGCAGTGCTTAATAAAGTGCAGTTTTTATTAATGAAATTAAATTAAATTAAATTATCCACCTCCATAGTGTAGTGTAACCACATTTAATTACCGTGCTGGGGGACCCATGTTTGATTTCCAGGTATTTGAAATATATAAAAGCGTTATTTTTTACTTTTATTTATTTCATTGTGAATTTGTGAGGTATATACATAGCTTTCTTCAGTTGGACAGTGTCTGATAGTTCTGATATGTTTTCGGTTTTTATCCATTGTTACTAGAGATACAGTATTACTTGTTAAATACCACTTCTTCTTAAAATATACTCGTGACAGATGTTTTGATGCATTGCGTATCATTATTTAACACCGTTTATTAATGATGCGGAATTCATCGAAACATGTGTCACTAGTATAAACATAATAAAAGAGTTTCTGCTCAATAAAAAGCTTCTTTTCATCTCACCAATAGATGTCTCTAGTGAAGTTCTAGTGATTCAAGATTAATGTTTCAAAATTGGTTCATATATATAGAACTTCCAAGAATTTGAGTAGTGTGGTTGTCAATAATGGCTAGAATTGGTGAATGTTACACGTGTGTAAAGTGATCACTTAAACCAGCCTATGACGGTTGTCAACCCCGTAAATGCCCAGACCTCCATATTCTTCTTCATCTTTGATGAGATGTCAAAAAAATAGTATAAACATGGATTTAAGATATTGCGGTATTCTCCAACAAACATTTTAAATAAATATATAATTTTATCAACTAATATAGTATAGTTATCTGTTTAATTTCATTAAAACTGTTCACATTCAGTGAAAGTTCTCCATTCTTAAAATTATTGAAATTTTCAAGTGTGCACTTCAACAAATGTATGATATTATTTGTCTTGCCACTGCAAAGAAATCGTATGGAGATAACACCACTTCAGAAGTAAGACGAACGAAAAGTTCAACACTTGAGCTCACTCATTCCACGCCCAATGGACATCCACTCGGCCATCTTACAGCCTGCTACGGTGAATTTCCTTCAGAGGAGGTATCTTTGTTTATATGATATTGACGCGTGTCTTGGAGATGAAGATGGTAAAGATGCAACACAGATTCAAATAAAAACATATTGAATTAGCTAGAAGAAACAAAAATCCACTAAATGATCTATAAACCTTGTACATAGTAAGCAAGGTAAATAATAAATGCAATTCACATCTTACAAAAAAAAGATGGAAAATATTAAATACATATTTATTATACTACCTATTAAATACATATTTATTTATATTATTTATTGATTCGGGATTAACGTTGTGGAATGACATTTTGTTTTTGTTTTTATTAAAATTAAACACTTAAAATACCGCTTAATGTATAAGTGGTATAACCCAAATGGTAATAACTATTTAAAATAAACGACATTGTTTTTAACCTCTTTAAAAATAAAATAAAGAAAGTTGTTTATTTTATAAAGTTTTTAAAATGTGCCAAAGTATCTGCGAACAACATTCAAGAACCAAATGGTATAATACTAGTTTTTAATTTTTTACATTTATTATTAGCAATTAATGGCTGTGACCTGTCTTTTTTTTATTTAATATTCATAACCCTTTGATACCGTATAATGCTTGCGAATCAGATCATCAAACCCACCATTTTGTTTTGTGACGTCGGCATGAGAGGATAAAATAATTGTACAGAGATATTTATATTTTCATGGACCTGCATTTACGTTTCAGATTTCAAATGAGAATATGAATTGAGTTGGATATTGTAATACTTAATATAGACCCCTAAAATTAAACTACTACTACTACCATCACGCCGTTTCTCTGCAGTGATAGGCAGAGATAGACAAAATCTTAAAAATAAAAAAAAAACAATGAAAATTGTGTCAAAATAAAATATGTATTATTAGTATACATCGTCTCCAGTTGATTAACGTGTCGTTTGCTCGAGAATATTTGTTACAATAACAAATGTTCTCATCAACAGGTGAAAATACAAACTCGTTTGTATTTTTAAACAAGTTTGTATTTTCACCCGTGATGAGAACATGTGTAGTTCTCGAAACTAGTCACGTTAACATTAATAAACATAAAAAATGGTATAATATAAGTTTTTCATTTTTCATATTGAATTCATTGATATTCGAGTTTGATTATATTAGCATAAAATGTTGATACAATAAAAACTCTTAAAATAAGATGTTATTTGTATATGTTTAGTATAAACATATCATGTGTGTACTTGAATATATGATTTGATAGGCGGAGCCGAGTAGACTTGAAATTAAAACCTGCATTTAAAATATGAGTTTTCCTATCCGTATCATATCAACTTTCCACGGAATTATGAAAAACTTTCCAGTTATATTTTGGCGTCGTTCCCGCCAAAAGAGCGTTTAATAATAATGTATAATATCGCGTTATTAAAACGCAATGACATCGGAGCGAGCGGGGCCTCGCTGCAACCCTACGTCTCTACTAGTGATGCGAATAACCGATTGTGAACATCGGTTATTATAGTAATAGGATAATTAGTATTTTAACGATGTTTAACAAAATATACATAAAATACTTAAGTATCCATGAAGAAAATAAAAAAAAGATGCATGAATTTGAATCAACAAAGTATTTTATGTACCTTATTTTCGAAAACCGACAAGTGAAGGATTTTTCAAGAAGTACTAAATTATGTTTTAAGTAATTTTTATTTATTAGCCTTCAAAAATCAATCCATCATTTTTAAAACGGATTCAACTAATAAATTAAAATATCTTACTTAATTGTTCTTTAAATTGAGTACTAATTGTTCGTCTTAAAGATTAGTCTTAACCGACACTTTTATATGCGAATATTATATCAAAACCGATTTCGCTTTTTTAACGACATTAAATCTTAAAATTTCCCCCTAATCCGTCATCATCTTACACAGTTCATTGTTAATTCTTTCGTCATCAATTGTCATTATTTAAAGCTATGTAAGTATTATTAGTTTACTAAGTGTGTAAAAATTACAATAATATAACTTAGCTTGATAATATTGTGGAATTTGAGATTTGAATACTGTACTCCTTTTGTTTATAACCTAACGTCCAAGTGACTCCGAAATCTATTTACGGCTTATATGGCCCTACTTAGGCTTCAACTTTATAAATTTTATAGCCTATACCTATGGGACATATGCTCCATGAAAAGTAGAAGCAATTGCAACTGATTAACAAGGGTAAGATTGAGGGTTTAAGAGGTGTCGGAAGAAGGCGGATCTCCTGTCTCCATAAGTATATGTATATAGCAGGAGTAAAGAGCGCCGAGGTAGTATTTCGAACTGCTCAAAATAGAGACACATCCTCACAACTGATAGCCAACGTCAGAGGGACCCGAAATGACACGTAAAGAAGAAGAAGAATATACCCACTTGTGAGTGGATTTACTCTTTATGTTTAAAGTTGCTATAGTTTCATGTAATTCATGAGTAAAACCTAAACAAAAACACTGGTATACCTACTCCTGAGTTCTGGTGGTGTCCAATTGATTCTTTGGTAACCGTTTATGAATTCACTATTGGTTAATTTAACGATAGCTGAATTATCATTTGCTCGAGCGAATACTTCGAATTATTCCTTATAAACGATAGAGTATTGCCTCATTCGACTCGGTGCTGCACTATTCACTGCATCCCCGTATAGACGAGAGGTTCCTCGTGAGAGGCTGCATTAATAAGACAACTTTGTCCCGGATGTGTTATTAGTCGGAGGACACATTGCGGGATATGATGTTAGTAATATGACGGCAAAGAGGGGTAGAAGAAACGATTCATAAAATATTCCTTTAAAGTTGTATGCCCCTCACTGTCTCTTACCGAGAGGAGAACGCGCCAATGATTTATTCATGCGACTGAAAGTCACGTTGCTTCGGGCGACAATTTTGATAAGTCTTAATATTGCTAAATTATTTTACAATTATTCGAACTCAGAAGTCTTACAGAGTATGGTTTATCAATAGCCGTAAACTTGTAATACAAAATACATATGCATAACCAATTTAAAATATAAAAGGCATTCATTATTTCAAAATAGTATAAAATGCAGGTTTTATAAATTACTTTGGAATCCCAAACGAACATTTCAATGACACATTCAAATAATTTGAATTTTTTTATAAATAACAATGTTATCGTTCATTTTCACAACGCTTCATTCAAATACGCGCATTTACTTATCTATATAAATACAAATGTATTTGTTCGTTTCTTCGAAATCTTAAATCTCCTAAAGTTTTCCACCGATTGCGTTGAAATTTTGACACATTAAATTTAAAAAGGCGAGTTTTTTTTATATATCTACCTATGACTGATAAAAAACATTTTTTTAAATACCACAATATTAGCACCATATGTTGAACGTAACAACATATTTAAAGTAACTAAAGTTTCATATGACAGCATGCTTCTTGTCAGCTGCTAAAATGTAGCATATCTACAAGCATTATGAAATTAAATGTGTGAATTTAAAATAAAATATGTGCCTTCTCACAGCGACGTGTGGCCTGGTACAGCCAAGTCAAAATAAATTAACCATTAATTATTTAAAAGTAGTGAATAATATATGTAGATTTTACAAATCACTATTGAACTCTAAACTTTCATTTCCATGACATATCGAAATAATTTAATTTAACCATAATCAAATAAAAAGTATTCAATTAAAAGTATAAAAAGCATATTAATAAAATACATTAGAAGTTTTTAGATAAATATGTGGATGTTAAAATAGTCAAACAGATTTTAAAATATCAAAGTGACAAATTCAAATAATTGCGATCCCATCTCAGATGAAAATATGTATATTTTTTAAATAGTTAAATTATACATTTTGAAAATATTTTTACAAAAATTCAATTTTTCACTGTACAAATTTAATGAAGACGGCGGGATATAATAATGATCGCTTTGTTGAAAGAGTTCGGAGGAAGCTAAAGACGGCCGAGTCTCCGGCAGACATGCGTCAGGCGGATATATCCAATAGTTATTTCTGTTTGGGAGGAGGTGACAGGAGCGCAGGACTTGTGTGAAGTATTCTACCTAATCCGCGCCTGAGATATCGTCTTTATCTTTTCCTCGAGCCCGTTAGAAAGATAACGCCAAAACGAACAAGATGTTTGGCACGGATTTTCAAATCTAACCAAAAAAAATGCAAAATAAATTATCTGGTCAAATAATAGCTAAAATAATTAAACGACAAGGATGTTTTGTGGCGTTTTTGATGTATGTGATACACATTCAAATCGTATAATTTCTGCTCAATAAAAAACCTTCATCTCACCAATAGATGTCTTTAGTGAAAATTCTAGTGATTCAAGTTGGTACATTGTATCGAAATTGGATCTTATATTCTTCCAAGAATTTAGTGTGGATGTCAATTGTGGGTAGAATTGGTGAATGTTACACGTGTGTAAAGTGATCACTTAAACCAGTATATGACGGTCGTAAGCCCCGTAAATGCCTAGACTTTCATGTTTTTCTTCATCTATTTTTAGAAAAAATAATACTAACCAATCAGTTTCACTAACATGGCAATATACTTTTAAGTACTTAAAAACTTTTAAGACTTTACTCGCAATCGTATAGTTCTTTACGGACGCCAGTTCATGCCCGATTTTTTTTAAAAATAAGTAGATGTATATTGGAATTTTTTGTTGTTTTTTTAGAATTTATATTTGAAAAAAAAATGTCGTATATATTTTTTACACCTTATACATACCTTACAATAACTCTTTTCTTTTCAAAATCATATATTTATTTAAAAGAAAAAAGTTTTTTTTAATACAAAACTGTATTTTACGAAAAAAAATGAATAACGTCAAATGTCGCCTGGGTTTAAAAAAAATAACGTTGCGATTTATCGTACGTTGGGTCTTAAAATCTCAAAATTGTAGGGGAACGAAGAAACTATTTGACTTTTTTTATTATCACGAAATATGTACATATAATGTGACTACACCCATTTTAGTTGTTAGTTACCTTAGCCCGTCTATTTATAAAACAAACATAAATAATGAATAAAACGTCTTACAATATAAAATATTGATTTATTTGCGTGTGCTTCAACTGACCCCAATCACTGTTTCAACTGCCCCTGGTATGGGGACGGTTGAAACAAATCGGATATATTTTTTAAATTTGATCTGCCACTAAAAATAACACACCGGGTACTGAAATAATACTTCCCATTAGTAGACAGAAACACACTCTTGTATTTAATGCATCTTCATCATCGCTTGACTTGTTAAGAACAATTCTATGGACAATATAAGCAAAATTGTTTCAACCGTACCCAGTCTACCCTACTTCCCACTCCCAATCCTCACTAATCTGAAAACAACTAATCTGTTTACAACATTTTTAGAGTGTCCAAATACTTGTTCACAAATCTGGGTTTTCCCACATGGAAGTTATTTTTATATTTTTGACATCTCAACATAGATGAAGAAGAATATGGAAGTCTGAGTATTTACAGGGCTTATGATCTGTGATAAATTGTTTAAGTGATCACTTTGTACACGTGCAACATTCACCATTCTACCCATGATTGACAACCCGACTACTCAATTTTTTGGAACTTCTGGTTAGCATCTTACATTCATCTAAATAAATGGTCTCCGCTAAATAAAATCTTTCATAATCCAACCATAGATGGCACCACTGAACTCACATGTATAGTGTCATGAACTTATTATATACATATGTAGAAGTTCCAAAAATTTGAGTCATGGGTAGAATGGTAAATGTAGCACATGTGTAAAAGGATCACTTAACCAACCTGTAATAGGTCATGAGTCCTATACATACTCAGACATCCACATTCTTCCTAATCTATGTTGAGATGTCAAAAATGAAGTATTAATTATTGTACAATTTTCCAAAATAAAATAAAAACGATTCCCATTATTATTTTATTTGACTAAGTTCCTTCATTGTTAAACATAGTTTGTTTTGAGAATACACATTTTTGCAATTATCGTTTACTTTATAAGTTATAAGAACCACTTTGAAAATCTAACCTTAACAGCAAAAACTCCAGCCTACCATTTATTATGTCTTTAAGGCCCGTCTCCGAGTATCTCTCCCAAAACAGAAATAGTTGCGTGATGCGATGTTCTTATTTCTTCCGAGGAATGCGCCGAACTCTATGTATAAATATAATAAGTATTTAGGTTGCTGTGTAAGTATGCACTTTGTAGTAAATAGGCACCTACTCCCGTCTTCAGACGGCCGCCTTATATCGGCATGGCTGGGAAGATAATTATTGTCTAGCAGGGTGTAATTACTTTTATATTACAACATAAATTAATAAAACAAAACACGAAATCACAAAAAAATGGTACGATATAACTGAGATGATATCCTTCAATGTCACGCGATGTGTTTCGAACTTAATGTGTGTTTTCATTAAGGCCTTACTCGTAAACACAGAAATCAAACAGCGGCCGATCGCCAGTGAAGTAACATGTCGCTCACTCCTTTCAAGAACGTCATAAATCAAAAAACTTGATTTTTCAGGAGAACGTTTTTTAAGTTTAAAAATATAATACAATGTATTAAAAATAAATATCAAGTAACTTACTGAACTTTTTACTGTGCCACAGATCTTTTTAAGTAAAACCTGAAGGTTTTTTCTCCATTTGAAATATATTTAGTTTTTTTTTTTTAATAATTAAACAATATCTTTTCTTCAAAACGCAAAAACAACACTTTCTGCCCTGTAGCGGGTTAAAATTAAGTTAAAATTATGCCGCTTTTGCTGGGATATGGTACATTTGCTGGGCATTCCAAAAATATGCACAACTGAAAATTGATGATTTTTTATTTATGATGTTCTTGAAAGGAGTGAGCGATGTGTCTTCACGCCCGATTTTTGAGGTATACTTATTAGATATTTCTTGTGTATTTTAGAATACGTTTAGAAAAAAATAACCTTTATCTTTCAATAACTCAAAACCACATACTTATTTTTTTTTTAATAAAAGCTTATTATTTCAATTCAAAAACAGTGTTTCAAGCAAAAAGCAATGACGTTAAATGTTACTTGATTTTAAGGAATAGTGATTTACCATATAAAATAATTAAATATGGATAGATATTACCACAAAGTGACTGCTGAATCAATATTGAATATTGAAATGAATATGAATAAAATTATCAATTGAATATAATTTTACAAAATATTTTAAAGGATTATAAAAAAACAAATTCACATGCATATCACATACACACATGTGCCTACGTAAAAAGCGTCGTTTCTTTATAACATAATAGTATCATACACCGAAAAGGCATTTCATTATTACTACTGTCAATAAACTGGCGCGGTATTGGGATCACGTACCTTATAAAGCTCTGCGAATGTTTTACGATGTTCAGTAACGCTGAGACGATCAGTTAATAATTCAATACGCTTGTCATATTTAATAAAACTGATGGGAGACTTTTTTGTGAAATGTAAATGGATGTCTTCATGTATACATGCGACATGTTTAAAATAAATTTATTGAAATTTGTATTCCGATAGCAATGGGTATTGAGCTGTATAATTCAAAATAATAAAGCGATTAAGTTTAAGATAAAAGAAAATGGAAAGCTCACGTCTGTGTTGTTAAATATGGTACTTTGCTTGTACAAAAGATTAAGACATTTTACAAGTTCGATACAATTCAACTACCCAATTTCTATATTATTTATTGATTCGGCATTAACTTTGTGGAATGACATGATTATTTTATTAAAATTAAACACTTGAATAATCCACTTTATCGAGTTTTATTTTTATTTACGACTAGTTTCGAAAACGACAATTGTTTTCATCTTCTGGTACAAATTAAAACATTAATTAGTTTTAATTTGTACCAGAAGATGAAAACAATAGTCGTTTTCGAAACTAGTCGTAAATAAAAATAAAACTCGATAAAGTGGATTATTCAAGTGTTTAACCCAATTTTTTGTTACAATAAATAACAAAAATGTTTATTAACAGCAATTACTGTTTTCTCTAATTTCAACATATTCTAGTTTTTATAGAATAATTTTTCCTTCAAGCCCCGAGTTTAGCATGCTAATCCTTTAAGTCAATTTAAAAATGTTAACGTTGTGTTTTACAGGGATATATTTTTATGTCTGTAATTTGATTTATTTTCATCATTTTAAGTTATGATTTTGTAATGGTTTGGTACATAATGTAGCCAAATGCCAAGTCAGCCCTGGAGTGCTCACACTTTAATATAACCTCAAGGTTTGGAATAAAATAAATGAACTATTAAAAAAAATGACATTACTATCTTTACAACATTTTGAGTGCGTCCAAATACTTGTTCACAAATCTGGATTGTTTCCAATTATATTTAAAGTTATTTTTCATATGTATGTTATTGTAATCCAGGATTTGGACCTCACATACAAATGAAAGAGTTTCTGCTCAATAAAAAGCTTCTTTCATCTCACCAATAGATTCAACCACTATGTTTCGAAAGTGAAACATATACATATTTAGAAGTTCCAAGAATTTGAGTAGTGTGGTTGTCAATCATGGGTAGAATTGGTAAATGTTTAAGAGATCACTAAGACCAGCCTATGACGGTCGTAAGCCCTGTAAATACCAAGACCTTTATATTCTTCTTCATCTATGTTGAGATGTCAACAAAATAATATTACTATCCTTAATTATATCAAATATAATAACTTTTAGACACTGTATTTTATGTTCTTTCATTAGCATATTGATCCATGTTTTTTTAAATTTTGCATTGCGTACCATAGTGAAATTTTAGAAATTTATATAATATAAAATATACCCATTCGTTTTGAAAACTTAAAAAATATCTGTGATTGATACTAATTTTAATTAACTACTCAATTTCTGTGAAGATTTATTTATCTTATTTCTCATAAAGTACAACATTATCCATTTAAACATTATTAGGAGCTAATATACTGAACTTGTCTTGGAATTCATCAGGAACGTATAAATCAATGAACTGCATTGTTTCAGGAATAAGAAAGCACCGCTTTAAAAAAAAATGCTTAATCAAATACACATTCCATTCCGTCTCTAAACGATTGTAGCCAAACTTACCCAGGAGGAATGCAGTTGTGAAAAATCATGGAAAATATCGTATAAAAATGTCGTGAAAGCTTTTTTTAGACAAAAATATGTAAAATCATTCAATCGTAAAATCAAACTGCATTTTACTTCATGTTTTCAGTTTGTTTAACTTGTTATTGTTTCTATACTGCCCATTGTTGGTTTACAATTTATTTCAAAATATGACAACGTCTGACACAATTCCTTCTCGTTACCAGAGCTTTCTTCAAAATAACATATAAATTGAGAATTATCACGGATTCGTGATGCAGAACGATCGCCGTTCTCCATCACTATAAAATGCAAAAAATGGTTACGAATAGTCTCAACTGACCTAACACTTGAAGAAGTATAATACAATTACATTTAAGTAGGTACCTACCTATCTCATAGTTGCATTTACCTTTCACAGGGTGTATTAAGAGGGCTTTTTAAGCGTTTATTGTTAAGCAAAATATTTGGAACAAACACTTGGTTTGTCAAAACAGGATCGCAATTAAAAAATGTTCTTGAAAAATATGTTGAATTTGAAAATTGGTTCGGCAGTCACTTTGTGGTAATATCTGTATATTTTATTTATTGTTTCGGCATTAACTTTGTGGTAAGACATGTTACAATGATTAAAGAAAACACTTCGTTTTTTACCACTTGAGTTTTATTATAGACTACATGTTTCAGAAGTTAAACTTCCATCATTCAGGTCTGTATAATAACTCTATATACAGAGTTATTATACAGACCTGAATGATGGAAGTTTAACTTCTGAAACATGTAGTCTATAATAAAACTCAAGTGGTAAAAAACGAAGTGTTTTCTTTAATCATTGTAATATCTGTATATTTATAGTTTTACAAATTTTTTATTTAACAAGTGATACATGCTAAATACCACTATTTCTTTGAATCTATTGTGACACGTGTTTCAATCCATTCAAAGATTTTAAGAAATAGTGGTATTAACTTAATGAAAAAAAATAATAATTTCGTTAAAACGAAATAAAAATATTATTTATACTTTTCCTAATAGTGATGCAGCTAAAAAGGTAAGAATGCTAATTTTAGACAGATATTTACTTATGTAAACATAACGGCGTACCTACCCATGGATTTTGAAATCATTTGTCTTTAAAGCAGTATATTTGCGATCGTTATAACACATCGTTCAAAATATTAAAATGCGACATTTTTCATGTAAAACGGGGATCATAGTTTGCATGATCCTTAGTGGCGGAAACAATTTGACAATAATTTCGCAAGGCGAACCGGTTGTCACCAGAAGAAGAATTATGGATAGTATTTTGATTTATATCGATGATAACAGCGTAAGGGACCCTGATTTTCTCGTGCATATTAACGAACGTCACATACATATATGTAATGCATGTGGGTATATTTATTACGCATAATAAATCTAAGTAACGCGAGTCTTTCTAAATCTGAGAGCTTAACTGATAGTCGGCATGTATTTTTAACGTAGTGGGCGGGTAAATTAACTAATAGGGGATGTTAAAACTAATTCCTCCCCTTGGCACGTGTTTTACATTATTGTAGGAATATACTACTATGAATAACCACACCATATTTTGTAGTACTTAATAGCATAAAACAATCCCTTATACTCGTATTATAACAAAATTTGAATACATAGAAAATATTATGCTAGACTGTTGTTGATATACAAAATTTTAACTACGCACTTATTAAAAGATGTGTGTATTAAGAAGAAAAAAGAATAACTGTACTTACCTACATCTTTTCAATTTAAATTCATTATATGTCATATTTCGTCCGCCTC